>NW_027185274.1:2732500-2982500 GCF_022577435.1 Embiotoca jacksoni
ATTCAAAATGGCCTCTGCGCTTCAAAAATGTCAGTGTCACCAGCTGTTCTTGCAACTTTTCCCGTTTGGTCGCGACAGCGTGGTGATAAAACCTCTCGGGACTTGTCGGCCGGGTCTTTTCCACGACTATCGGGGGGCTGCAGGACTTTCGATGGTGAGGGAGGAATTCGGGGTGTGGAATGTGAGGGCTTTGGAGTTTTGGACAGGATGGCTGAAAAACAAGAGATGACGCCTTTTGTAGCCTCCCCCTCCAAGTTCCTGCACGGAGGAGGGCCGCTAGGAATGCCCCCCCCCCCTCTCCAACACACACACACACACACACACACACACACACACACACACACACACACACACACACACACACACACTCACTCACTCACTCACTCACCCCAGCATGCACGTTCCTCAGCATTTCACAGGGATTTGGGCCTTGGGAAAGCTGAGGCGGCCCGGGAAAATCCTTAATCACTTTGGAATTACCTATCGGTTATGACTGCTACCGGGGTTTCGAGAACTTTTCAAAAGAAGCGACAGAGTGGCACCTCTTAAGTCTCGGGAGCCTGGTCGTGATACAATCCTTTACAGAGGAACCAAAGCTGCCTCATTAGTTTCATTTCACTTCGTGGGGTTGCTTCGTCAATTGATGTGCAGATACGACCCGATAAGATGACACGATAATCGTGTCTGTCGCTGCAGCGCCGAGCCTCCTGCACTGACGGGTAAAACACGAGTTGATAACAGTGGCTGGAAAAGTGCGGAGAAAACTTTAGACTGACACGTTTTTCCCTTCGACCAACAGCAGACTTCAAAATCACCCAACAAACACTTTTTTTTTTTTTTTTTTTTTTTTGTAGCTTTGGCTTCCAACCCTTCTTAAACAAGCACCACCTTCTCCTCCCTCGTCTCCTTCTCCCTCCTTTTCGCCCTCTCTTTGTCTCCCGTCTCCCCATCTCTCTCTCCTTTCCACCCATATTTCTCTCTCTGACTCTCGGGCTCTTTGTTGCTCCACAGAGCTGAGGTCTTTGCCGGCGATTTCCACGCTCCATCTGTGGAATCCGTCATGGCTCCCTCAGCCCCTTCACAGTGGAGGGCTGTCACCTGCCCCATGGGGGAGCTTGGGAGGGGTTGAGGAGAGGGGGGCATAAAAAGGCTCCAGAGAGGGCTTGGGGTGGGGGTAGATGGAGGCATAGCCAGGGGCATTTTAACCCCTTTTCCCCCCCTCCCTATCACCCCTGAAAAAAAAAAAAAAATCTCTTGTTCCAGAGGGAACTGTAAGAGCACCTGAGGGGGGGCGACAGGGGCTGCTGTTGTGGTTGTAAATGGACCCGTGGGGATAAGTCTGTCTGGGCATCTGTGTTGGTCGAAGTTGTTGTCGGTGGAAGCAAAGTGCATCGACAGTCTCTTCTCCAAGCTTGGACACCAGTTGAGGTGAAAGGAAGAACGCAGCTGCCGATAATTTCCCCAAATCATCTCTTCAACGCTTCTAAGAGATTCTGATCCTTCTGTCTCTTCTGTCTTTTACGTACCCCTGTAGCTGTTGATAAGACGCTGTTACAATTGTTCTTAAAATATCATCATGGAGCCTCTCAAAAGTTCAAAATCAACTGTCAGGATTGTTTGTTTGTAAAAAGATGAAAATGTTACAATTTACTGTAAATGGATAAAAACTGTAAATCATATTTTTTAAATATTTATGAAACATAAATCCAACTGGACTTATGAATACTGTTTTTTTTAATTATTATTAAAATTGTATAATAATAATAAAATAAAAAAATCCAAGATTTAATTTGTTACCCTTTTTTTTTAAGAAGTCTCATGACACAAAGCAAGACAACATTTTGTTGTGTTAAACTGCAGCCTGCAGTAATCAGTGTCCTGTTCCAGTGGAAATCAACATGTTGACATTAAATCTGGAAAAATCAATTAAATTAGATCTGATGCCTTCACAGCAAAAATTACAAAGCTTGAAAGACATGAGTCTTTCTGTATCAGAACAAGTTACTGTTCCAGCGTCTCTGACGCCCTGCATTTACAAATCTATCAGAGAATCATACATTTTCAGTATCGCAGTTTGAAAAGTGCACCAAAACTTTATCATCTGTGTCGGGTTTGATTTTGGAGGATGCAACAAAGTTTTGTTTAAAACTTTCTCAAATGTCAAGGTTATTTTCTTTTTTGCCATTATTTGTGGTTTGTTTGTTTTTAGGACCTGAAGTTTACTCTTCTTCTGTATAAATCTCTGCTTGACAGCATCCAACACATGCCTCAAATTCTGAAATATAATGTCATGCAAATTAAAGTGGCAGGTGATGAAGATTCATGGGGTGTGGGTGTGTGCGGGGGAGTTTTGGAGGCAAAGCTGTGCCAAGATGGAGGGCAGCCACCCAATCACCCCGAAAGCTCACGACTCCCTACAGCTTGGTTAAAGAGCTCATAAACGCATACAAATACACACACACACACACACACACACACACACACACACACACACACACACACACACACACACACACACACACACACACACACACACAAAGGCTGCAGTACCCTGAGCACATGTCCTGCTACACATGTACACAGCTCCTCTCATTCTACACGCATTTTAAGGCTCCGTTAATCGAGCTTGTCAGCCCTGAGGCGTCTCTACGTCAGCATCCATTAATACTCTACCCCTCTCACATGGCTGCAAGTGTGAGCAAGCACGGACACCGACACCGACACGGACACACACACACGCACTACTTTCCGCGATGATCTTTGCAACGATGAAATATAATGCCAAATCAGCACTATACCTCTTACACAGAAGGAAGAGAGGGAGGTTCAGATGGAAAGATGACGGGGAAACCTTTCCCCCTGCTTTTCCAACCTGTGGTTTCAGAGTGCCCCGTTTGCCGTCATCGCCTCGCTATCCCCAAGATCTGATCATATCGCTTTGGCACCGTCGAATAGCCTCGGCCAATCAAATTATCCACTCTAACCCCCGTATCGCTGCCTGCACGTATACACATGCTATATCTTAAAATGCTGTATTTATAGCCCCTGTAAACACTTGACTTCTCTCTGTATACTTTCGCTCCACCTCGGCTCAGAGGAGCAGCGTATTGCAGATGTGGTCCTGGCTCGTTGTCAGTTCATCGAAATTTGAGAAAATAGGAGCCTTAAAAGGGTAAAATTATCTGAGGAGGAGAAGGCCTGGAAAAGCAGCCTCGGCGAGCTCGACCGGGAGCGCCGGGAGCACTAAGCCGCAAAATAAGAGAGGAGCAGTTGGGAGGGGGAGGGGGGTGGGTAGGTGGAAGGGGTTAGAGAGAAAAGAAAACTGTTTAATTTAACCAAACTGAAGCCCTGAGAGACACACAGGAGTGCCCAGGGACTCCAGGCCAAAAAAACCTCTCCGGAGCCAAGAAAGCCCCAAAATGGCTCCCATAGTGCAACGCCATCCCAGAGAGGGGGGAAAAAACAGAGGAGGAGAAAGAGGATTTAGCTGAAACAGTCTATTGGAAAGGCTGAATTTCTGGGAGGTGGAGGGGGGGGGGGGCCGGACGGGGACACAAAGGCTTAAATATGTCCGCTGAGACATGAGACAGTACGCATTGAGCGCGCGTGCACGTGTGCGTGAGAGACACGGAGGGACGGAGCCGATGTGTCAAATGTGGATTTTCTTGGGGACTTTGGGGAATTGACCGACCATATGCGGGTTATTTACACCCCTCTTCGGACATCCCAGTAACTCTTCTGGGGCTTTGGTTAATAGCGAGGCCAAATTGAGGCTCTGACACGTTGCGCCCTCCCCTTCTCCTCCGCCTCCCCCCTCTCCAAAAAAACACAAAACAAAAGGCAGAGGAGACAAACGCAGCATTTATTTGGGCGGGACGACCATGCTGCTCCTATTCAGAGGCCGGGGGACTAAGTGACTGGCCGACTGCATTAAACAGTATATAGAAGTCAAGGCAGGCAGATGCCGGGCCGCATAATGGCTTTACTGACAGCTTATGGACCCATCTGCGACTCTTTCTGCCGGGTTGAGAAAAAGACGGTGTGTGAGTGTGTGTGTGGGAGGAGGGAGGAGGGAGGAGGGTGAACTCACTTGACTTGCTAAGACGGAGTTTCAACTTGTACAGCTGCCCTGTAAAGGAGCGTGTGCCCCTCTGTGTGTGTGTGTGTGTGTGTGTGTGTGTGTGTGTGTGTGTGTGTGTGTGTGTGTGTGTGTGTGTGTGTGTGTGTGTGTGTGTGTGTGTTGGTTAGAACATGAATAGACAAAAAATGAAAAGTGTTGCCACACAAGTGTGAGCTGTCATCACTCACGACCTGATTATGGTGCAATGAAAATGACAGTAGAAAAGGCATCAATGGGTCCTGAGGTGTCAGTGAAGACTCGAGGGGAATCAGGAAGTAGTTACCTGTCACTTGTAGCTAAATGTGTTTCTAACCCTGTTTCCTGTGTAGCGCTGGGGGAGAGTGACCTTCTGTGACCTTGGAGCTCCTCTCTGTCTTTTAACTCTGGAAAAAGACTCTGAGCTCCAGTCAGAGAGGAACTTGTTAGGAGAGCTGTGAGCTGGGTTCACTGTCATTCTCAATTTTGTTGTTGACAAGGGGGAAGCCTGACAGCTTCATCTTCCTCATACCCCTGGCAGGCTGCCCTGCAGCAGCTATTCATCTTCCTCAGGATATAACTGGAATTTTCGGGAAAATGTCAGGAAACCATCACAACGGAAGCAAATCCATGATCACATACTACTGTTTTTAGTCCATTTTCAATACAAAAATGCCATCTCAATAAGATCTCCTGAGTCGGGATAGGTCATCAAATGAAATCGTTAGTTAATTTTTTTTTTTTTAAATCAAATAGTTTGTGCGACTATTGTCTTGTTTTATTTCTCTTGTTTTTACCAGTGCGTCGGAGTAATGTGTTACTACTGTCAGAAGGTGGCAGTAATTCACCAAAAAGCCGTTTACCAACCCCCATTAAACAACAAAAGGAGAAGATGTTATTACCCGGCTTCAGTGAAAACCTGTGTGGCTCTGTGGGATTATATGCTGTGACACAAACTGTAGAAACATGCAAAGACGATGACAATCATCAAAAAGTTATTCATGGAGCTCTTTAAAAAAGAAATGGAAACAAAAAATGAGGTGCAGTGCGAACTCTGCCAGGTAGAGCTACCATATCAATGGCCACCACAGCTATGAACAGACATTTGAGAGCGAAGCACAGAGCAGACGGTTCATCCAACAATCAA
This sequence comes from Embiotoca jacksoni, assembly GCF_022577435.1. Taxonomy (NCBI): domain Eukaryota; kingdom Metazoa; phylum Chordata; class Actinopteri; family Embiotocidae; genus Embiotoca; species Embiotoca jacksoni. The sequence continues at coordinate 2,737,744 of NW_027185274.1, forward strand.
TGGCTAGCTTTGTCACCGGACAAAGTGAGTTTGATGTTAGATGTTAGAGAGGAAACAATGTTCCTCGTTTTAAAGATGAAGCCACAGACATGCTTCTCCTCAGCTTTGTCCAAGCTTCAAGGCACTTAATGGGCCCGAGTTAACAACATGAAAGAGTTTCTCTCTCTTCAAATAAAATCAAAAGGTTCTCAGCAAATATTGAAAAGTATTTTTGCTTGACAGTAAATATGACCAAGGGACTCCTGCTCTGGCACCGAGTCCTTATGTTGAAAAGGGAAATTCCTGCCACATGTTCTACAGAGCGCTACGTTCATTCAAACGACCTGAATATCATTTTACTTTACTTTCATCATTTTGACTGTAGCTTTTGCCGTGAAAACAAATAGAAACAAGTGCCAATCTATCGCAAACCTTCATTCAGCGTCTACTTGATGCGTTCATAAGATTGGTTATTACAACAGATATTCCCACATGGCGTGGCTACAGCATAAACACTCTTTTTGAGCCTCTTTGCCGACACAACACAAAAAGCTTGTGGGCTAATTAGTTAACAAAGCTCTGAAAGAAAAGTCAGGCTTCATCAGTCAGGTGATTGACAGCTGCCTGTCCCCCTGTCGGCAGCATCCACGCTGCATTTACTGCCCTCTGCCAACTTTGACACACCACCCTGACCCCGACACGCACACACGCACACACACACACACACACACACACACACACACACACACACACACACACACACACATTACAAACAACCGTGCTCACAAACGCACAGACAGCCATATGAGATGAAAACACACATTCTTCCTTACTTTCTCAGAAACACACACAAACACACTCATGCACATTAAAAAACAACCTCTCCCCCCCCAGCTGTTGTGCCTATAGTGCCTACTCGCAGCAGATAAAGAGGGGCCTTATTCTAAGGCGAGCCATTCTACTTGACCTTCGCTGGGCCTTTTCACTCTTTCACTCCCTTCAAACCGTCTTTGGGGGCTCGCTCACTCTCGCCTCAATGTGACTAGTCCATCACGGGTGAAGGCTGGGGCGCTAACAGCGGGTCTTGAAGGGGGGAATACCCCAAATATCCCTTGCCCCTTCCCCCTTACACACACACACACACACACACACACACACACACACACACACACACACACACACACGCACGCAGAGCCCCGCCCTCTCAGAAATCACCCTGACTTCAAAGTTGGTGTGCATTCATTAATTGCCCTTTGAATTGATATCAGAGGGTCACAATAAGAGTGTGAAAGGAAAAAGAGGCTTTAATGAAGCATAGAGCAGCCATTCATTTGCAGATAACTATGTTTTCATGCTTGGATAGTCATCATGCATGGGCTTATTAGAAAAAAAAACCACGAGAGAGGGAGGAGTGCGGGGCGAGGAGAGAGGGACAGACAGACAGAGAGCCCCGGGGTAGACCAGAGTGATCTGGAGCTCGCCACTTTGGCCCTCATGCCCCCCTTTGCCCTCGTGCCCAGGGACTCACTGAGTGACACATTCATGCTTTCAGTGGACAGACAGAGCCCTCTTCACCAGGCGATTGGCTCAGGCCACTTATAGCCATCAGCTATTATGGGATTCATCAAGAACTTATTGGTTCTGTCTTTGTCACTTTTGATGAGACAAAAACAGCAACTGGCAACGTATGAGGATGATTTTTCTCATTGTGATTTAATCTTCCAGTTACTTTATCATTTCACTTATTCATTTATCATGTAAAATTTTAGAATACTTCATTAAAAAAAGGCCCAAAAATCTAAGTGGTATCTGTATATCTACAGTCTGAAACCTGAATAGATTCAGGTTACACTGAAATAAAACAGAAAAGCACCAAATCCTCATATTGGAGAGGCTAAACAAAGAAAATCTGGGGCGTTTTTACAGATTGATACAAACACTTTTCACCATAAAACTTACTGAAACACTAAAATGACCTCTTTTTTTTTTCTTACATTTTTTTAATTAGTTCATTCTGTCTGAAATACTTTCAATATGTTTTTTGTGATTGTTCTGCCACCCAAAGGGAGAAAATAAGGCAAAAATAATTAAGTCTACTTCTCATTCATTCAGTACACAGAAATACTGGGCAACTGAAAAATATGTACTTTCACTGATTCTCAAGCACAAAAAGTTCATGTTAAAAGTCTGAGTTAAAGCTCCAACGTTTCTCTGTCATCACACAGTAAACACAGCACTCTCTGCCCCCTCTGCTCCCTCACTTTCTTTCCCCTCGGCCCACTGTTTCCTCCTCTCCTCTCCTCTGTCATGGCACCGGTCCAGTGTGCGCTCACATACTCCATTTGCAGCACGCCATCCTTCACCCCGAGTGGCAGCACAAACCCCAAGTTCCTCATTCTCGCGCATTATTTACACAAACAAAGTCCTGCTCCGTTTCTGTGACAAAGCCAGCTAAATCTTTATGGCTCTTTCATGTATTGTCTGCTCACGGTTCCCTTTTGTCCCTCGGCCATTGGCCTGGGCCATGGATACAATGAGCCCGGCAGAATGGAGGCAGATTGAAGGAATGCGCCTCAATAAACCTAATTATGACATGATGACTGCGCTCACCATGGTAGGGGTTTTTCAAAGATCCCTGGCTTATTCAATTAGCCCTTTCCAGGATCCCCTTTCACCAAATAAAGTTATCCCTTTGACTGTTTGCATTGCAGAGTGGAATGTGCAAGTGTGTGTATATGCATGTGGATGTGTGTATGTGTGTGTATGTGTGTGTGCGTACACACACACACACACACACACACACACACACACACACACACGGCTGGCCTAAATGGAAATGTATTGGCCCTCAACAAGGCTCCTCTGTATTATCTGGCTAATTTCACCTAACTAAGTATGGACTCCAAAAGATACACTGTGAAAATGTGAAGCAGGAGGAGGGAGGAGGCGGGGACACCGTGACTGTTTTAATCATTAACTTTGTCTCCAGGGTTAATTACTATGACGCTGGGAGTTTGGTGCAGCCTCAGCAACAGGCCTGCAGCCTCAGCATTACAGTCAAATATATAAATATTTGAATAATAATGGGGGCGGCACCGGGGTGTTTTTTAGTGTAAATTTCTTTCTGTTTCAACTTCATAGTTTCTTACTGCACAGGGGTTTGGAAGAAAAAAATGGTTTCATTGAATTTATATATCAAAAGATGAGACTTTAGACACTTGTATTATTATTCAAATTGTTACCTAACAGATGATATACACATGTGCCATTTTAGATATTAATCTCTCACCTTTGACCATATGGCTGGAAATGGTATTAATGCTCATAAAAGTCATAGTCACAAAAACTCATCAGAAAAGTAGTCAACAGGTTGTAGTTTTTTTTTTAAAAGAGTAGAAAATAGTTCCCACATTGTTATTTATCTGATAAAGTATAAAATGCACATGTTTTAGTTTCTTTTTTTTATTTTTTATGTTGGTTCATTTGCTGATAATATTTTTTCGACTCAGGAAGTAAAGATCATGTTGTTTCCCCACAGCTTCAGGCGTTTAAATCTAAAGGTAATAGCCAACAACAGTGTTGAAATTGGACTTGAAATTACAGCAAAATCTCGGCTATGCGTAATCAACGCACAAACAGTTCATACAGAAGTTCATTACAAAACGTTATGGACTGGACTGACTCTCCTTTGTGCGCTCCGGAGGATGCGGCCGAGATATTAAAAGAGCTGTGCGCCGCGGGCTCGGAGAGACACAGAGACGGAGTAGGAAACAGAGGGAGAGGGGCGGTGTTGCTCTCAAGATGAAAGTGGGATGAAATAAAAGAGTCGATTTAATCTGCTTGAAGAGATTTGGGGAGCAAACGGGGGTAGAGGAGGAGCGGGCGGGTGGAGGGGTTGAGTTTTCGGACTTGTGCTGCAGCTCAGGACGGGTGGCCGGGGCCCCCATTGTGAAACTGCGCTCCGGGCCAGACCGGGGTTCTCCGGGGAGAACATTGGTCCCCATTCACCGAAAACACTCTTTAATACACTCCCTCCGTCATTAAATGTGACATAGCACAATATCGACATCATTTAGAAGACATTATTAATGTTCAAGGGGACAAGGCCGGGGACTCATCAAAGAATCAATACGAGATCATGAGTTACAGGCTCGAGAAGGAATTATTCGCGTCATTCAAAGCGGAGAAGGCCCTTTTGTTTTGTAGACCAATTACACTCTGAATATTATGACAAACACAACAATTAAGCTTTATCAAATGAGACTTAATGGGACAATATTGCTTTTCCTGTTAAAAGCACTGGGATTACAAATGGGAACGATATTGAGTTTACTGGGGGGAAAAAAACAAATAAACACAAATGTGTAACCAAAATGTGAGTATAACTTTTTATAAAGACTTTTTTTTTTTTTTTTTTCTCAGATAAGGAGAACGGGCGCATTCAACAACACAAAATATGAAATCGCAGATTTTACTTTGAAAATCTAGTATTTCATGTTTATTTTCTGCGCGCACACGAGAGTGTGGGACCGCGTGAGCGCAGGGTTCTGGGGGGCGAGCACGCATCCTTGGGGCATACGTGAGTGGATTTCAGAGGCCTCAATTGTCCCCCTGAATGGCAGTCGGCTTCTTTAGCCGACCCCAAAAGGAAACATTTTGTAGGTGAAAACGGCCATTTTCTCTCGGTGAACGGGCCCTCTAAACCGTGCCGGGGCACTCCCTGAATAATTCATCCTTCATTGCGGCCTCATAATGTGTTTTGTCGGGCTTTTCTGTGCAGAAGCTCTCCTCTCCCCTTCTTTTTTTTTTCTCTTCTCCTCTCCTCTGGCTGAATTATAAACAGGTTGCCTTCTTCTTTAGCGGCGGCCAAAGCTGTTTCCAAGCTGGCCTTTTGTCCGCGCGCAGCCCAAGCGTGAGCCCCAAATAGACTCTCGCGCCTTTGTCTCCCAAGTTCATCCCAGAGCGTCCCGTTGTGCGCGCGAGGCGTGTCTTTGTGAGGAGATGGAAACCGTTGAACAAATGTTTGATCAACTCATCTGGGGGACATTTTGTCTCCTCAAACTCGAGTCCTTCATCTCTCCTCCCCTCTTTTACTGATGCACAGACCGAGCGAGTGCTCGCGGGACAACCGCGGCTCCAATGTTGACATTGGGCTGCTTAAACGGGTTTAAAACGAGAGAGGAGAGATGTGGAAACTGTTGAGCGCATATTTGACCAAGACACGTTAGGGGCGTTAATACTTTGGTATTAAATACAGTGACAGCTTGTGAAGTGATAGATTATTACGTGTCAAAAGTTTTGTAAATACACGTTACAAACTAGTCAAAATAGTCATAAACAACCACCACTTCCGCTGTTTTTTTTTCCCCCCAGAATAATTGCCCGATTTTAATTTATTTAAGCCCATACCAGCCATGCTGATAATTATAACAAATTTATGGAACTAAATATTTAAATAGATTTTTTATCGTGCCAATCACACAAACTACACATTTTAAAGTAGAACGAGCCGGCTCATGTGTGCAGTATGGAGGGTGTAAAAATTTGCAAAATTCAGAATTAAACGAGCTGCCATGCAGCCGTGACGAATTTCCACTTTCATGACGGAGGTAAAAAAAATTAAAGTGATGACATTCAAAATGAGCCCAACTGGGTAAAAACTATGAAGTAATGAGTCCAAAACCTCAAACATCTCCAATTAGGCTACTGTCTGTGAAACTGTTCGGGGAGGAAATGGAGAAAATATGTCATGTTTTATTCCTTGGCCTGCAACACATGCTGCACTTCATAGAGTTTTTGCAAAACAGCTTCGCTTGGGCCTACACTGTAAAATATTCATCCTTAGACTGTGTTTGATAGCAACATGTTTTTTTTTGTTGTTTTTTTTTATTCTTAAATAAACCTTCGGATTAAACATTTCAGATAATCTTTTATATCGTAATTTGGGTCTATTTGAGGCTATTCCACTTTATTTAATCAACTACAAACTCATTGAACTGATCAGCATTATTTAAAATGTTCCTTTATGAAAAAAGGATTTTTCACTGATGTCAAACTTGTACAGCTGGTCACTTTTTACAGTGAACGCCGCAGTTCGCAGCCCAATAAAAATGGATTTGTTGCAATAATGCAATAATAATTAAAGTCTAAACCAAAGGGCCAAGAGCAAAGTGAGTTCTGTTTCTATAATTCATGAAAGCATTACAACGAAATGTGATGGATGGATTTATAATGCAGCACGAGAATAAAAAAAAATAAAAAATCGTTTACAAAATGTGCATCACTGTAACATGGCTATTCATCCACACACTGCTTTTAAGCCTCTACTGAACACACACACACACACACACACACACACACACACACACACACACACACACACACACACACACACACACACATTCCCCCCTTTCCCGCACAGAGCCATCACCTGCTGTTTGATTTACGGTATGGCCTCATGGGAAAAGCATTAGCCGGAGAGATATGGTCGATAAAGAATTCCTAACAAAGGCCGACACACACTCTCCGCCCACATCCAACCACTTTACAGCATGCTAAAACTTCACACACACACAGGCTTGTGTACCACTAAATAAAACCATTCTGTTTCACACCCTGCTCCGAAGCGGCCAACAGTCAGACTGCGTTTCAGCTCCCTGCAGTGTTTTCCTCCTCTCAGTCAGATTAGAAATGGATGGAAAGTTGAGTTTTCACTTTCACTACACCGCTGTTTCCTCAAGTCTATCTTAACTGGACTGCTTAACGATACTAAATTAAAACATCCTCCCATATGGACTCACTGAGACGATATCTGATGGAACAGGATCCCGCTGGGCTCTAATGTGTCTCATTGTGGTCACTGATATGACAAAGATAACTCAACTTATAACAGCCAACTTTTTTTTTTTTTTTGCAGTTTTTTTGCAGTTTTTTTTGCAGCAACAAGTCGAAGAGTTCACTCACATCTGTCTCCTAAGATGCCCTCGATGCTGTGTTTGGCTCTCCGGTCGCTGTCCTCCAGCTCTTTCTTCTCCATATCATCTTCATCCTCCTCTTCATCGCCTTTACCCCCGAACTTACTCCGCATGATGCGACTGATAGAGCTCACTGTGAAAGTTGGGGCAAAAACAAATGAAGTTCACTGAAAAAGTACGAAAGTAATTAAGCGGAAATAAAACAATTATACTCGCAGATGAATATACTACAAAATAAAAGCCAAGCATTAAAACTAATTGTCTCTAAGAATTAAAACAATAAAATAAACTTGTTAAAGTGAGAAACATTTTATTACTTTATTTATCGTTGTATTTTCTTTCTCTTTTTTTATTATTATTTTTTTTTACAATTGGCCATTTTATAACTTTAAAAGTATAATTAAATATTATAATATAAATTATAAAGTCACGTGAAATTAAATGAACTCAAATAAAATTAGCCTAAGAAGTATATTCGTTCATTTCTGCCCTTTTTTACCTGAAGGAACGTTGTTGCGGTCACATATCCCATCCTTCAGTAATTTATCCCGAATCTCCCAGCTAAACATACCCGGGTTTTCCCGCTTGTATTCTTCTATTCTCCTGTCTACGTCCGGCGTGGTTCCCTGCTTCAAAGGTCAGAAAAGTTGCCCAGTTTAGTCACTTGCTGTGGCCCTTGGGGCACAATGTATACAGAGTCTACTACAGGGCAAAACAAATACATCAACAGGTTATTTTTTTACGCAGCTTGTGCGCAACACTTGAATATATATCAAAGGATTGATTATTCCGGCTCTGCTTTCTCTGGTCCCTACCTTGGGCTTGCTGCCTCCGATGGCTCCGGGTCGGATGGAGCCGGTCTCCTGGTACCGGCACAGGATTTTGGACACGCAGCCGTGGGAGACCCGGAGCTGTCGGGAGATGACGCACGGCCTGATTCCGTGGTGGGCCATCTCCACGATCTTATGGCGGATGTGGTTGGGCAAAGGTCTGCCATTTATGAAAACTCCTCCGAGCTGGTTGACTCGGCCTTGACCCAGCGGGGTAGACACTGCATTTCATCAACACACGAGAGGAACGTGTCACCAGAGACACTAAACAGCACAGGCAGGGCGAGTTTAAACCATCTCCACGTGATTGTAAGAATGACAAAGATGTACTTCAGAAAAAGACATCATTAATGATATAAGTGAACCAAAAATAAGTGACAATAACTGTTTTACTAAATAAAATTGTATACAATGCATTGTGGGAACAAGTACATCATTCATGTAAATGCTAATTTAAGCCGAATTAATAGTTGAATTATTAAAAAGAGCCTGCAAACAAGATTGGCAAAATTACAACCAAAATGATTAGAAAAACAGTAAATGAAATACCAAAGCAGCAGCTAAATAATTGCGATGAAAAATAGCCAACATAATGATGGTCCATCTAACTGAGGTGAAGGCCTAATTCTTTAAAAGTTGTACGTCCTTTCAGTGTACAAATGGCCTAGTTGGTTTTTGAGCTTGAGTTTTATGGAGACATGGCTGACTGAGAGGTCCGCGGCCACATAAAAGCAACAGTAACTTTTCACTGACTACAACTGAGAGCTAAATGATCCTCTGACAACCTCCAGCGTCCTCCGTCCTTTGATGCTTTACCTTCCAGTGGGAAGCCGCTGCGGGGGTAGTTCTGGGCCAGCGTGGGTCGCATCATCCTGGGAATAGACCCCGCCAACGCAGTCATACCTCCTCCACCACCCCAGTGACTGCGGAGACCTCCTCCTGACGGAGAAGCTGCTCCCCCGACAGCGACGGTGCCGCAGGAGGACGGTGTTTAAAACGGTCGCCTGTGTGAGAAGCTTCCTGGGAGTTGGGCTCGGGTTAGAGTTGCCGCTACAGCCAAGCAGCGTCCCGGGACAGACTCAACCCTCTGAGGAGCTCGATTTGACGACAACAAAAAAAGTAGAAAACGTGATTTGAGGGCGTTAAAAGAGTTCGTTTCTTCGTCCTGCTGGTTTTTATTCCCCACTATTGACGCTTTTGGGAACGAGGTTGCCAAGACGGTGCAGCTCAGGCTAAAAATATTGTTATTGTTGTTGTTGTTTGTTGACACCCGTTCAAAGTGAGAGGAGTCCGTCCAAAGTAGCGGAGCTCTTCTCTCTCCCAGTCAGCACTCCCGGCTCGGATTGGTCGAGCGGGTACAGCCCGGTGCGCAGCGGCGTGCGATGATTGGCTGAGGCCGAAAACTTTGGTCCTATCAGGGACGCTGTCACAGCTCGGCTCGGACGGGACAGGGGCGTCGATTCACAAAACCCAAAGCTGTGGCAGACTCACTGAATGTACTGTTTAACCAGCAAAACGTCGGTGTTGAGTGAACCGCTGGGTGGAAAGTACAGCAAGAAAAAGATGATTGAGAGGCAGAGCTCTAATTATTTGGTTAATGTGATGAACTATTAGTGAGTCACCAAACTATTAACACAGACACACACTGAAGTCAGCATTTTCCATTTATTTTCTGTCCATTTATCATCTCTTCCCTGTATTCTAATCTGTAAAATGAACAGCCTAAATATTAAACAAAGGGCTGCAGACAGATAAAAAAAAAAAAATCTGTGTAATTCAGGCACTTTTCCTTGTGAAATATTTGCCTCTTCGTGTATGTGAAGAAGATGGACGATTTATTAGAAACACTTGTCACCTAAAATAGCACTTGCAGCCTTAAAATAAAAACGAAGAAAGTCTCAGCCCCAAAATAATACTGAACAAGACTGAACTGGCACTGCTGAGCTGCTGCATTGAACTAAATTACGATTATTTATATTTTACGTAGGCTGATTTGATTTTGATACCAGGGCAGAACTTCCTGACACAGCTTGAAGACCAATTTTAATGATAACTGCCAAGCGCTTCATATTTGGTCAATTTATTGTAGGCTCCTCTCCATTGACCACTGCTTACATGCCAGTATTATTCTGGCTTTAATGAAACCGCAATGGCCTGATGAGGCAAAGCCCAAACTTGTAACTTTTTCCTATGTGCAGATCTTTAGAAATTATTGGGACAAAAAAAATATCTTCATCAGATTCCCTTGTTGCCAAACTGCGCATGATATCATCTCCGAAGTGTTTAACGCATATAATCGCACACGACCTCTAATTTGTTTCCACCCCGTGGCCTCATATATGACACAAATGGTGCTAAAGTGTGTGCACCTCAAGGAATTTATTGTGGTTTTCAGACTGAGCACCAGCCAGCCGAGAACAGTCTGAAGGGGGACGTGCGCCACAGCAGGATACGACGCCGGGGCGGCCGTAAAGCGCGTCTAGCTCCGAGCCACCACAGTGCAGAGGGTGTATTTTCATTCCGACTCAAATGTCTGATAATCAACATTGCGTCACCACCCAGCAGAGACAATAGGAGCGCGAAGGTATTGTTTCCCTTGAAAGTTCTGCTGGCTTTCTCTCTCTTTTAGTGTCGTGGGTCACAGCATCCTTTAGTCCACAATCAATCACTGGAGCAAAGATTCCGCTCGTGAGCTTTGAAACGAGACAAAGGCTCGTTTTACTTCACTGTCCATCGTCCGAAGAAAGGCAACTCCGTCATCACTGCTGGGAAAGTGGATCCTTGAACGGGTGCAAGAGAGGAACTTTTTTTTAAATTTTAATTTAGATTTGCATTGTTGTTGTTAAATCTGCAGGCTGTAGAATTTCTGCAAAACCGTGTGATAAATTTAACTCGAATTAATAAATTTGTATCTTATATTTTTGGCACAGATTACCTCATCTCCTGGCAGGGTGCAGAATTCAAGATTATAAAGCAAATTTATATACATTACTGGTCAAATAGGACATCTGTGCCCACTTGGAAATATCTAAGTGATTGTAGCAGGATATATATATTCTACCTCAGAGTTTGTTTGAACGCCTGAAGCCCCGAGAGCTTCGTGTGACTCATGCAAAATTAAAGCTGAAAAGCACCCCGAGCACCTGATCATCCCTTTAATGTCCCAGCCCACTCACCTGTGGGCTATGTGAGCAATAACGAGGCCTCGACGGGGGGTGGGGGGGGGGGGGGGGTCACTGTTATTCACCTTCATATGCGCAGGGAGGAGATATCCCACAGGATAAGTAGGTTTCAATTAACATTGGCCTCTTTTATTGACTGTTTGGGGGGAAACGCACTTCAAATGTTGTCTTTGCTGACAAATACGCGCGCGGACAAAGGATTAGAATAAGAAGGACTAACGGCGGTCTTTCACCTGCTTAAAAGGGGGTGTCATCCTGCAGACACTGGATGATTATCATGCGTGAAATGAATGGAACCTGCAGGTTTTCACAGCATGGCTTCAAAGAGAGGGGACGTGTGAGTTTGTTTTTGACTCATTTTACATTTGTTGTAAACCAGATAGTACTCTTTAGGGAATATTCAAACCTTTTGGGTTTTACAGGCGGTAGGCAAATCAAAAAAATGAACAGTTCGGAGTTAATATGTGAATGAATATGTTGTTTTAAGGACAACAAAATAAATGATAGAACAACCCGAGGGGTACAAAAGAGAACCGTCACTCTTTACACTGATGGACGTGACGATTTGGGGGAGATCGGATTGAAATTGGATATTATAGAGTAAGAAAAGAAAAAAACAACAAAGGGGAGCAAATGGAAAACAGAGAGGCATGATGCATACCTCGGCCCTTTCTTTTAAAGCGACACTCAATCTCCGTGTCCAATCCATTACCGGGGGATGAAACTCAAAGTCAGAAATCTCTCCTGATGAGAAATAAATTAGTTGCATCACATGCTCTGTGTGGAGGGACTTCACAAACACGTAGTTGTCAAATCAATTAGTTTTCCATCAGTGTGTTAGGGTAATCATTAATAGAGAGATCGGGGTGGCTGTGGATTTACACACAAAAGTTTCAGCTCCACGACATTTCGGACTGATTTTGAAGATTTCTTACTCCACTACATTTGTTGATTCAGTTTAGGAAGAAAGGTTGTTTTTTTGTTGCTGTTGTTTTTTTTAAAACACGACACATTCAACTAAACTCAATAAAGTGAAAAGTGTACAAATTCAGGTCCTTTCTGTCAAAGGTTAATGCGTCATATTCCATTCATGCAGATGATAAATACTGAGATGAACTGCCTTTGTGCACAGTAAGTATATCTTTACTTTTTTTTTTTTTTTTTTTTATAGCTACTTTTACCGATAGACCACCATTTATGACGCACTTGATGTCTGTAAAGCAAACTGCATAAAAACAAACACATCCTCAATGAAATGAACCCTTGTCTGCATGAAGCCTCTGTACTCACAGCAAGTTTCCTTTCACTCTTCTCAGTCTTTGGAGGAAGAGTCATTTCATAGCTGCCTCAGAATAACCATGTGTATATTTTAGCTCCTGTTTTCCACTGATCTGGTGAGCGTCACTCATTTGCGGCATTTATCTGCGCTCTCTTCTCTTCTCTCCCTCTCCCCTTCACTTGTCCTTTAACTCTGACCTGGACGGGTGACTTGTCTTAAATGTTGAGAGGTGAACAGTTAATACATCATATTCCATTAATGCACATAAATACAAACTGCACAGTGGAAGTGTATCTGGGTATTTTTTACATTTTCAATCATTTCATTACGAATAAGCTTTGTAGCTTACTAATGACAGCACACCATTTTTGATTTCCATTATGTAAATACACTTCCACCACTGAATATAGAACTTTGGATGCGCAATAATGTAAATAATTAAAAAAATATAATAAACTATAGGCTATAATCAACACAATGAGACGTGGATTCAAATTGGGTTGTGTATTTTTTTTTTTTAATTTAATAACCTGATTTACATCAGTTATTTTGGTTATTCTTTCTCCATGTTGAATATTTTAACTATTTGCCAATCTAGTGAAAAAAAATGCTTATTCCTATTATTTAGATTATATCGACCCGTCTATAATGACGAATTACTAAAAGACCAATGAATATGTGTTTAATCTTTTTTTCTTCTTTTTTTTTTAATCTAAAAGTAAATGTTCGCTTTAGGCCTATATCTAAATACTAAAATGTTTTTGTTATCTCCAAGTTCTAACCAACTTTTATTGGGTGTTTTACAGTAATAATTCAAATGTTTACTTAAACCGGGTCCGGGTGTCGCATCAAGATGCAGTCGTCTCAAGTATGATGGAGATGCAAACACCAAGCAGGAGTTAGTCTGCAGGTTACTGAGTTGTAAACTCCAAGCTTTTATACACCTTATATGATTTTCCCGTTGCCGGCAAAGTCACGCGATGTAGCACGAGAGCCCTGGATGAAAACTCCTCGTTGTTAAGCCAAAGTTTGTACCCTGAGCTAAATATCTAATGAGAGGCATTCAAATGCATTAGACCAGCGATACTTACAAAAACACGTCTGATTTTCGGATGCTGTTTGTTGTCACGGCTAATTTGTAAACACATTTGCCTCTGTAAGTGTTTTCCAGTAAAACCTGTTCCTGTTGTGCTGCACTGAATTGACCAATCAGTGAACAGAGACTGTGGTTTTTTTTTTACGTGGAGCTGAGATGATGAGAGAGAGGTATATTATTGTAGTAAACCCACTGTGTGACAGCATTCATTTATGGAGCATTGGACTTTAGGTTGGCACGTGATGTGAAGCATGAACTTAATGGTCACCAGCAATTAGATGGTGACCAGCCAGCGCGGCTTTTTAATAAAAATATATATTCTGCTGCTGTTTGAGAGGAAAATGTTGTTTCTGAATGGTTGGATTTATATCACCTAAAAAGGGGAGCCTTGTATGAACAGGTAAACACATATGATAAATCTTTGTCTGTGATATTACCCACTGACATCAGCATCCTGCCCAAACTGAAAAATGTATTTACTTTTAATCAAGCTTTAGCTACCAGAAGTTTACACAGCTAGACCTACATGACAAATGCAACCATGCTGACAGAAAGGTGGATTTCATCTTTTTTTATTTTTTATATATATATATATATATATAGCATGTAGAATCCTTTATCATCCAGCAGGGGGCATATTTGATGCACAGCAGGGAGCTAGAGTAAATGTGTCAGCTTGGATCATATTCAGATTATTACCAGTCATTATGTAAGACCGAGCATGATAAAATAAAGCCGGTAACAGGCCTATCCATCAGCTGTTCTTCACCCAGCATTGAGACAAATGATGAACGCCGCGGATATTCACGATACCTTTATTACTGAAATGTGTTTATGTATGTAAAACAGCACATAAAGAACATTTCTCTGTGCAAATACAATTTGGTACTTTAACAACAACCACAGATTCTCATAAAAACCAACAGCATTTTTTAGGTCCTCTGAAATAAATACAATATGCGTCCATTTGTCAAAGGTATACCCCGTTACTTGTGTCAAATAAGAGGGTGAAAGTGCATCATATCGAAGTTGGGAGAAGGTTTGGCGGGATGATTGGAGCGAGCATGACGATCAGATTGAGGGGGTTTAAAAATAGTGTTAAATTGCTTTTTCTGTTTCCCCTGCTGTGAGGTACGGATACCAGTGTGCAAGAAGTGCTCAGAATAAAGAAAAAAAAACAACACTTAGGTGTCCAAATATCTAAATCAAAAGCCCTCAGGGAGCCAGAAGATTCCAATTCACATGCCCTAATACCCACATTCATAGGGTAGCAATTTTTGCCATATCTAAGACCTATAAATAAATAATTGAATAGATTGTAGCAACAGTAACAAACACAAACGTTACCAACGATTCACAGTAATTCTCAAAACAAGTCTGTCCGCTCCAGTCCCTTCACTTTGAGCTTTTTTTCATTACATTGTCTGTCTTTTCACACCATGTATTTCAGAGGGAAAAATAGATTTAGTTTAGCATCGCTCAGTGTTTGCGTGGTGTTAGTGCAGCACACGCTCTCTCAGCCCATACTGTGGTGTTTTTCCTTTAAAGGACTCATTCTAGTCTCAGCCACACAGCTCACGGGGCTCTTTCCACAGGTAATTACGACTCCTGACAATCCCAGAGGAACCAGAGTGACACCAAATGTTTCCTTTCAGAAATTCTCTGCAAAGATTGGATTCTCACTTATGGCTTTGAAGGAAGAAGAGGAGTGGATGTGGAAGCAGCTGAAAGGGGAGCACTGATTACTTAAGAATTCTACTCTTTCCCCAAAGCTGAACACAAAACCACGCAGACATTTTTCATCAGTATAAAAAAAAAAAAAAGGTACTAAATGTTGGGAACCCTGTTTTCACCTAACGTGTAAATGAGGTGAAGAGGAGGAAATCCCTGCCGACATGCACCCCAGCCGGATGCTGTCGGAGGCAGGAGGGATGCCCGTGCGTGATTTTGATCATGATAACAGTGAAGTTTAGCTTCATTCAGTAACAAGGTGAGGCACACGGGTCAGGAGTGACTTCCATCAAAATTCAGAAAAAGAGGGGAAAATCAAAAGCTTTGACCTGTCAGTAGCCAAACATGCACAAAAGTAGCAAAAACACAGGTTCAAAAATCACAAGCTATCTCTTTGTATCCCTTTGTCTGCTGGAGGAGGTGCCCTTTCATTGTTTTCAATGGAAACTGTGCCATCCTGCAGGATTAGGTTAAAGCACAAGGTTCAGGAAGGTCTTCAAAGAAGGCTGATCACACCTACCCAGTATCACTCACCACTTCTCTGTAGCTACTCGTGGACTATTTACACATTTGGATTGTGGATACGATTCTTAACGGATTGACATATTAGAGGCTTCCCACGTGAACACACAGGCTACGATGAGCCTCAATAGAATCCATAAGCCATCACCTGCAAACTCTGAAGTGAACATTGTCAAATATCTGTACAATACAATAGTGCTTTGTTGAGATGTGAGTGAATCATCATGGACAGTTATCATACAGTGAGTGGCATATGCATATTATTTAGTGAGAGAGGGTGGGGAGGTTGTCAAATCCTGGAAATAAGCACTTCACATTCAATCACCAAACCGGCTCAGACCAACAGCAGGGGGTCTAAGTCTTCAGTTCACTCATCAAGATGCCCAGTCAGCCGGGCCTACTGCAAATTCAAGTGCACAATTTAAGGAAAAGATTATCGAGGATCATGTAGGCCTATTGCTCCAAACAACTCGAAGGCCTTTGGGTGTTTACTATACTGATAAAAGGCCATTTTTGGGCAAGAATTATTCCTAGAAAAGTAAAGGGAGCAGGAGTATCAGTTGCCAGTACTATGTACATAATCACACACCCACGGAACAACATCTCCATCAATAGTCAGAGCCCGCTGCCTATCAGGCATTTCTCCGGGAGTTACTGGTGGCGGACGCGCGGCCTGTCTCATGGTCCGGTCTGTATTTAAGCCAGCAGATGAGCCATGTGACGACCACGGAGAACATGGCCAGGATGCTGGCTACCGACAAGCAAATGGGTCCCGCCGGCGAGGGCGGAATGCTGTGACTGTGCACAAAGATCAGGCCCATGAACAGCAACACCAGCATGGACAGAAAGGAGAAGATCACGCAGACGCAGCCGGTGGTCAGCGCCACTCTCTTGCAGCTCTGACAGCTGTCGTAGCGCACCGAATCCTGCGAGAGGGTCGTGGCCGTGGACACGGTGGTGGACGGTGTCGCCTGGCTGGCGCTGGACGTCCCCGACGCCTCCTCCCGGCGGAGGGCGACAAGAGCTGGGTGCAGCGGGGGAGGGTACAGCGGCAAAGCGTCCTGTGGCAGGGGGTCCGAGTCGATGTAGAGCGGAAAATCCTCCGTCACCTTGGTGTTGTTGGGCAGGTTTTGTATCCGATAATCCGGCACCGGAGTCCGGTGGCGACAGACGGGGCAGCTGATGCGCCATGGCCGCTCCTCCCGGAGGTGAAGCGTGTTCAGGCACTCCTCGCAAAACGTGTGCAGGCACTCTAGGATCTTAGGAGCCCGGCGGTCAAGGTCGAAATAATTGTAACAGATTTTGCATTCGTACTCCTCGTACGGAAACACCGGGGGGGCCTCGCCGGGGGGTTCCGCTCCGTTTGATGCCAAATCTACCTCTGCCATGTCATCTTTCGCCATTCACATTCTCCGGTGAACACAAAGGGAGCTGGCGGACAGATGCTGATGACGGTGCACGTCTCTCCTCCTCTCCTCCCCCTTTTATTGAAACGCCATCATCCCCGCAGATATTGTAGATGTGTTTTAATAATCCCCTCGGCGTCCTTTGTGAAGAGCGGGGCGGCTCGGTCGAAACGACCAGGGTCCCGGTGAAATATTAAAAAGCTCTCAGTTGGCGTTGGGCTGTGTGGGAGTAGATGATGTAATGGTGGTGACTCCGGTGCGAGCGAGGGCTCATCCGTCCAGGGAGTCCGAGCATCCCACAGAGCAAAGAGAGAGAGAGAGAGAGAGAGAGAGAGAGAGACGATGTGTCGCCCCGAAGTCCCGTTATAAAGAGAGAGAGAGGTTGTTGTGTTCAGTGCTGGCTGTGCAGGCAGCATTTGACTGCCATGCTCGATCGCAATTACGTAGACACGAGCGGACAACAGGATGCGCTAATTTGGTCAAGTGGGGGCGTCAATTCACTGTTTCCTGCAGCGCACCAGCAAAACATCCAAAGTACAAAATCTGTTTCAATATACAAGGTCCACATTTACCACGTGGTGAATGTCCAGCTGAGGTTTTCTATCATTTCAGAAATCCTCGTGCTCAGTAAAAATCCAGCCAGCTCACTGACAGGCACAAGAAGTCCAACTGTACAACTAGCAGCTGATGAACCTGTGAGGGTGATACAGCACTCTTAACAGTGATGGAGGTGCTGTCAGAGGGTAGGGATGATTTAGGGAATGAAACTGGGGGAGTCAGGGACTGAAGGTAAAATAACTTCATCATTTCTGAATATTTAATATCACACATAACATTGATAGTTTGTGGCATTTGGTTGGGATCAAACTGACCCAAACCGTTCTCTCCACAGGACACTCATGTACTTTGAAATATATATATATATATATATATTTTTTTTTTTTTGAAGTCGAACTTCTTTTGATGATCTAACTCGTGATTTAGATCACAGGATTTGAAGCAAGGAAATGGATTCCTACCAGTTTTTAGTTGAACTCCACATCAGAGCACATCAAATGAATGATTAAAATTGATTTCACGACAATGACTTCATGAGTTTTTAATAACGGGTACCAAGATATGAAAAATGAAGTCCTGACTTTAGTTTTTTTTAATAGTAGGTTGCAAGTGAGGTACTCTGTTTGGATTTCCAGATGAGGATGATTAAATCTCTGGCTGAATAGTTCCTACAGGTTTTATAAGTCAATATACGCTAAGGACATTAATTGATATACGGGTCAAACAACCCCACTTTGGGGGCCACTGAGGGCTGAAAATTGGACCCCATTTGGGATGTCCACATGGAGCCCGTATTTGTCGTGAAATGTTGGCCACAAGTGGGCCGCAGTGGGCAGCCAACACCAAGCCCAAAAGAGCGGACCCGGTGAGGGCTGAACACTATTGGGCTCATTTCCCTGGTGGTGTGGACCCACTACAGGTGGGACGCTAATGGGCTCCCGAAGGGCCCAAAGATTATTATAGAGGTGCCACAGACCAACAGTGGGCCAAAACAATCCCACGTACGTCATACAAAAGCTATTCCAAAAAAATGAAAATTGTTTTTCAAAAGTACATAATTGATAATATGAAAAAATTCACAATACTGAAAAAAGTTTTAAATGATGTAAAAGAACATAATAAACGTGTAATATCCCATAGGCCTGAAACTCACAACAATTATCAGAAAAACAGCACAACGCAATCCCTGTTGGGTGGGTTCATATTTCCTCCACTTCCTTCAGCTGTGTTTATCAGAGAAGAGGGGGGACCTGAGGGGGGTCTTTATATCTGAGGGGGGACTTTATATCTGAGGGGGGGACTTTATATCTGAGGGGGGACTTTATATCTGAGGGGGGGGGACTTTATATCTGAGGGGGGTCTTTATATCTGAGGGGGGGACTTTATATCTGAGGGGGGACTTTATATCTGAGGGGGGGGGACTTTATATCTGAGGGGGGTCTTTATATCTGCCAGATCAAAATTATTCTACTTGTATGCAGTATGTTTGACTCATACATGGCAAAGTCACAATTTCTTCATTGTTATATTAAGAACAATCCAAATTGGATTTAAACATTCCAGTATATTTCCAGTGTGCCACTAAAAGATCAAATATATAAGATCTAAATATAACATCCTTGTCTGTTAGTAATGTGCCTTTTTGCCCCTCAAAATAGCTGCCATGGTACCAGAACAATCCCAACATTTCAAAAGTATTTGCCTATTTCCAATACACAGTTTTACATCATATAATATTTGTATACTAAGATGGACCTATTGAGTTAGACAAATGATCCTTAATCAAAATTTCCTCGTGCGTCTACAAGACCTTCAACACATCTTTATTTATTTATTATTATTGTTTTACAAGTTTTCATGTTGTCCAGCTGTCAAAGATGCTCTCGTGATCTGCAGTGTTTCTAAGCAGGGCGGTGATGGAGATAAACAGATGCTAGACAGCACTGTTTGAAGACATACCTGCCAATGCAAGTCACTGCTGTTGTACTCTTCTCTCTGAAGCTTCACATCCCGGCTGGCTGGCTGTGAAAGGAAAATAAAAGCTTTAAGAAGAAACAGCAAACTGTGCGATTTACATTCACAACATATGAAGTTAGCTTTAACAAACAGACATGATTACACAGAGAAGTACACCGTAAATACTCCAAGAACACATTTGGTTCAAGTAAGAACAAATTCATTTTTATGATCATAATCAGGTTGTCTTAAATTCATACTTGAGGAAAGCTAATGGTTTTGACTGAGCTAATATTAGCTAGAAAGGGGTCTACTTGTATTAAGGTACCTAGTGTTGCTCCGGACCTGGCTAGCTCATCCTTTCAGAATAAAAGCACCAGCGTCAGCTACACACAACGCCAGTAAACTGGTGTGAAACAGCTTTGAAACTTTACTCCATCACTGTCGCATGAATTTCCAGTTTTATCCAAGTGTTTAGTATTACTTTATGTCAAAAAGACAGGTATTATTTTTATAATAATAAAATAATCCAATTTAACCAAATACAGGAACTTAAAGCTACACACATACACACAACAAGAGATTTTAACAGTGCAACCCAAGCCAACATTTAAATTAATGCCCAACCATTATCTGTTTGTTTCTTTTTTCCAGTGCAGCAGTCAGGCAGAGCACATTAAGATAGACAATTTCACGTAGGCCTGCATCTAGCACAGATCTCAACAAGAAGTTCCTAAAACTCAAATGAAAAATCTGCCATAATGTGCTTGTACTTGGTTTCAAAACACAGGCGTCGACCAAATGGCCTTGTCTGAAGCTTTAAAAGGCAAACCGTACATTACATATCCATGATATATTACATTTTAAATTCCAATAGCCTGAGACACATTACCCAGTGATTGCATGTGTGAGGAGGCTCAGAAATAGCCAATATAGGAGGTCAGTGCTGGGCAGTAATGGGCCTGTGTGGGGTACCTATGGGTAAGCCCAAATGGGCTTCCCAAATGGAGAAACATCGGGGGCCCGGTACAGGCAGGCCAGCGGTGGGCCCATGTTGGGTAACTGCAGGCAAGTCAAAATGTGGACTGTCCACAGACAATGCACAATGGGGCCAAAAGGAGAAAAGACTGTGGGCTCTGTGGTGCACAACTGCACGTGGGCTGTCAGTGAAGATTAAATTTAAATTGGAAAATCCACAGTGGGTCCGATATGCGTGGGCTGCTTCTGCCCACACTGCCCACACTAAACCCACATGGGGCCCGCGGTGGCTGGCTTTCTTCGTTCCTTGCTGATATATGTGACGAGAGCACTCCACTGTTCTCTTCAGGCCTAAGAATGTGAAAGAAATACAACAGTTCTGGATTAACAAGTATTACAGATTTCATGCCATGCTCGGTCCATAGTCTGTGGTTCGGCCCCACACATGAAATTTAGCACGTAATGCAACGGACATAATACATTTTACAATTGTTATTATTAATACCAGGACACAGTTGAGTTCCACCAGTAAACAAAAAGCAAGGCAACAAGATGAAGGATGGTTTATAATGTGCTTCAGACAGTTCTGCCAAATGTACAATAAATTAAATGAGTGTTATGGAGAAGGGTTGGGGGTGTGGGGGCCCTGCAGATGCCCACTTTTCCCACTGAAAATCTAGATATCTAAAAAACTACAAAGAGTTTCAAGAAGACCTGTTAGACCCTATGGTATACAAGCTATGCAGAACAACAAATTAAAGATTTTACAAATATTATGAATGAATTAGGCTGATGAAAAGGCAGACTCGTGGTTTGAACTCAAATGTTCAAAATTAAGGATAACTCAGGATAACTCTCCAAACTCTGTTATTTGGGTCTATAAGGTGCAATTAGTTCTATGTCATGTAGAACAGTGTACAGTGACTGAATCTCATATCAGCCTGGTTTTGGACAACTGAACTGAATGCAATTGTTGTCCTGTTCTCAGCACTGTACTGACACGAGCTCCACCAGAGCCCCTGCTATAATGTATGTGCAATAAAGCTTCTTTCCACTTTCTATAAATGGGCAACTTCCTGATAAAATCTAAACCAGCCCAGCATAAAGGTCGCAAAAGTGATTTACAACAATGGAAGCCTACCGGTTCAGCCCCCTTGTAGCTCCGCCCCGCTGCGCACACCTGTGAGCCGCACCTGTCCGCGGACCTGCACTCAGCACCTGATGCGCCCTGCCTGGGCAATTCTTCCTCTTACTTCTCCTGCTCAGAAAATCAAATCTCTCACTTCCCGCGCTTTTGTGTCGTCCACCTGTCACCCTGGAGCTCCTGGCTTACCTGCATGATCCGGAGCTCGTGGCCCGGTTTCAGAGACGATGCGGACTTTTCCGCGTCGAGGCGTCGCATCACAGCCAGGGGAGGACCGGAGGTCAGACCCGAGCCTCGATCAACGCTGAGAGACCACGTGGACAGCTGAGAGGAAGATGGGACCACCAGGACAACAACTCCAACTACAAGGGCAACGGATGTGCAGTCGGAGTAAGTCATCCGTAAGATATGCGTCAACATATGTAGAATGAATAAGAAATACACCTTGGAAAATAGGTATTTTAATTTGACGGAGAAACCAGACCATCTACTGCGGTGAAGTTATTTGCATTTGATTCCCAGCAACATGTTTGGTTTTAGACATCTTATTTCAAAACACTGCCATGGCATCCTCGGGAAAAAAAAAAAAGAAAGAAGAAGAGGTAAACACACCCTTAGCTTTACTAGATTAAAGAACTTCGCCCTAAGGCGAACATTTATATTTATTTAAAGCTTATGCAAACCGAACGCTGACTGGCTTTTCTCGTTTGTCTGGGTGCCTCTATCAGCCACCAGATCCTTATCTACTGGAGGACAAGCTGTGCGGGATGTTGGCTTTTTTCTGTCTCAGTCAAACAACATATTTAGTGAAGATACAATCAAGTTACAACTGGTTGAAGAATTTAAATAGCCTTGGTTATACAAATTGAGCACAATTAATAAGCAGTATTAATGTCCTTAAATATTTGTAAGGAATTAAATGTTATGAAGTAAACATAAAGTTGTTTTAATGTCCTCTTTAGTTCTGGTAGATTTTTGTCAAGTCTAAGTAAATAAACACCAATGATGTCATTTGTGATGAAAACTACAGATAATTGTATGATAATTAGAAATGTGTCCACAGCATAACATGTATTAGTGTCTCAGTAACAGCTCTACAGCACAAAGAACAGCCTCAGTGATAAATTGATTATAATATTATATTCATATTGCAAGAAACACTATTTTCAATAGTCCCTCTTGAAAAGACAATTTCAGGGGATTTGTTAATATATGAAAGCCAGTCTTGGATTTGGTGGACCCCTCTGGGCTCGACTTGTTCTTCCAGATTAAGAACAGTGGAACTGATTGTAGCTTCCCCTGCTGATTTGATTTGCATGTAATGATGTTAGTGTGTGTGTGTGTGTGTGTTCTGTTTTGTAGTGACGTACTGAGATTCTGTTTTGTTGAAGTAGTTCACATTTTTTTAAAAAGGGCCCAAAAATTAGGAGATGCATTCATTTTTCTTGCCCGATTCTTTTCTATTGGCCTGTATCCAACTGTCCAACGAAGTCCTCTGGCATCTCAGACATCTGCACAACGTACCCTATAGGTTTAGGCCCCGGAACCATATAGGCAGATTTAAAAAAAAAAAAAAAAAAAAAAAAGGTTAAGGTTTGGGTTACTTATGTAAATTAATTATTTTTGAGTTAAGTACCTTATATGTTACAAAAGTTTAGTTTCTTATGCAACTTAAAAGTGACTCTACATTGATTTTTTTCTCAATCACAGACTTAAACACCAGTCTCCACCAGTCGTTCTACTCCATCACATGACTTCCTTTTTCGACAGCCCGGTCCCAAATTTAGGCATCTCTTAATTTTAGAGCTGCTATTGTGACACTAATATGTTTGAAGCCAATGCAGAAGTGCCTTAAAGTGTAATACCACCCAAAGCCCCTCGGGGTTGGCTCCAAAAAGGCTCTGGCTCCAACAGAATTGCTTGCCCGCCTCATGTAAAATATAAGAGGTAACAGGTGTATAGCCAGCAATGTCATCTGATGATGAGCTGTCTTTATGCACCTGCTTCCATCATGTTTTGTGTCATCTTCGTTTATTCCCTGCAGGGCTGCAGCATGCCTCAGTATGAGGTGAGGAACTGGCTGCTGCACTTTCTCTTCCTGCTTTCAGCCGGCCTCGGTCACGAGATCTTCTACATCACCTGTCTGCCCTGCATACACTGGAACCTGGACCCTTTCCTGTGCCGTCGCCTTGTCAACATGTGGACTGTAAGTCGGTGTGTATGTGTGTGTGTGTGTGTGTGTGTGTGTGTGTGTGTGTGTGTGTGTGTGTCAGACCACCTCAGCATGCACACACAAACGCAAGTCTTCAGTCTGATGTCCGTCCGTCACAATGCCACCTCTCTTCCCACTGCTGCGCCATCTCCCTCTCTTCACCTTTCAACCTCCTTTCATCCCTCTCCCCCCTTCCAGTGACCTGTCTCTGACACCACTGAGTCCATATCTCCCCAGGCCTCGGGGGCCACAGCGGCCAGCCTGACCGGGGCACCCTGACACGGTGAGAGGCCACACATGAGGACAAATCATGTGCATGTACTTATTTTAAGCGAGGAACTCCCTTTTTTCGACGTTTACTGTGACACAATCTGGCGAATTACGGCCACAGACCCGGAAAACAAGTCAAACGGCATCCCAGAAGGCGTCTATATGACACTCGTAGCGACACACAGACGGGCCCGTACACCATCGTCCCTGCAGTGTGTGACGGCAGCGTGTTTTTGTGCCCTTTGTGTCCCCGCCCCGAGCGCTTGGTGGGTGCCCTGTGTCTGAACCCCCTCGTTTGGCTCCCCGGGGGGAAGAGACACCATTCTTCTGGAATCCTGGCTGCACTATGCCCCTGTGTGAACTCCTTTCAAACACACACACACACACGCACACACACACATACATTGCCGGCACTCCCCATCTCGGCTGCTAAACACATACTCATCGCCCTCCCTCTAGTTAGACATTACCAGCTCTACACTGTGCTCTCCTCCCCCTGGTCGACCAGCAGAATGTTTTATTGGCCTCATCAGCGCCTTGAGCTTTCTCTCCCTCCGTAGACCGACCATTTGGTCTGTCAGGCCTCGGGCCGCATCACCCCACACTTCCAACTTCTCCCAGCACCCTGCCATTGTGCTGTTGGAGTTATCTAAGGTTCATGGAGTGCTGTGCTCTTCTGTCACACACACACACACACACACACACACACACACACACACACACACACACACACACACACACACACACACACACAGCAACGCCACATCACGCCAACAACATGAATGGCACTCACACATACACACATGTGCCCTTGTGTCCTTCACTGCTCTCTGTTGGCTTCACTTGCAGGGTGACTTTTGTTGACTTACAAAACAGTGACTGTCATTAACCATATGGTCATGAATTACAATGCGGTATTATGGTAGCGTAGTGTTATGCAAATCATACACCCGACGTGCTGTTCAGAGGGCCGGAAATCTCAGATTGTACTTTAACATAGTGACACAAAGGGCACACGCTGAGATGCGAAATTTTGTTTGGACATTTAAGAACACTGGTGTGTTTAGTCTTATTTGTATGCACTGCTAATGGCAGATGATGGTCACGATCAATGACAAAAAGTATTTTTTATTCCCAGAGGAGTGCTCGAACATGACCACGAGAAAAGTTAACAATTTATTAACGTCAGCTATAAATTTAGAAAAGTATCCTGAAAATGTTCGTCGCATGTGTGGAACATGTCCTGAAGGTGGCCTTCAGTAAGTATTACTCAGGACTACTACAGACCTGCCCAATGTCACCAAAGTGTGTAATACACTCGTCAGTTAGGTTATGCGTCACGTGTTGCTTAACCTCAGAGAAATAAGTACATGCACGTATGGCCAGGTTTGTAGAAGGAGGTCACGTAAAGTGGGTGTGGTTGGATGGCTTCAACACAGGGCGTTCACCCAGGAGACCAGGGTTCAAGTCCATCAAAAGAGATGTGGATACCTTTAAAGAAATCTTTTCCTGATCCTGATCACGTTTTCCGCTCTAAACCTATGCTACATGCTGTATATGCTCTACGGTATGCTGCAGTGGACTGACGGGTGAATTATAAGTTTGTGCGTAATAGTTGGGTGGTTCTCCAAGTCCAAAGTGCTTTAAAAAAACAACAACTAAAACACAAATTATTCATGAACCATTTGGCACAAATTAGATTATTTTTTTAACGGAGAAGTAAATTCCCATTTAACAAAAAACTAAATCTGTCCAAAAATGGTAAAAGAGCAGCACAGAGTTGCACTCTAAATGAGAAATTGTACAACTTAAAGCACTACTTAGAACTGGACCCAGAGGAATTGGTTTCTGCTCTCTTATTAAGGCTATCAGTATATTGCAGAAACCATGCCGTGGGGATTTGACAGATTGGCTCCACAGTTATATAATGGAGGAACATGACTCCCAAAATGGCCATTGTACAAATTAAGCTCTACCATTTGCTGTTAAGGAGTTGTGCAGTCACTAAAGTTCAACTTTTTACGGCATTATCGTTAAAAGCGATGAGTTTTATAGCCTAAAATGTGCTATTTTATTATTTGGTGAGCACAGATAAACAAAGAATCTATCATTGCCGATGTGATTCTATTGGCGTGACCTTTTGGCTGAGCTGCGATGTGTCATTTAAAATCGTAGCTAGCCAGCTATCGATCGTATCACTGTGGAACAAAACAAGACATCTTGTGAGTTTTCTCCTTTCAAACAGTGAGATAGCCCTTCTTCTCTGCGCACGCACACACACACGCACACACACGCACACACACGCACACACACGCACACACACCCACATGTTGACAGATCAAAGTCCAAAGCTGCCGCGGCCTCGATCGATACCCTTATTCACAAGATCACACCCAGTATGTGTGTGTGTGCGTCTTGACCGGTCTTTAACTCTTCCCTTAAAGCGAGCAGAATGTCCCTGGCTCGGCCCTTTAGACGTGACGGTTACATGGAGACGCTGGAGTGACAGCTTTACTGGAGGCAGCTGAATGTGAATGTTTGCGTGGATGGTGAGTGTAGAGGAGGGGGCGGGGGCGGGTGGAGGGGAGGGGAGGTGTGGGGGGGGGGGGTCATCATCATATCATGCAAGCACTTGAGCTGGTGGGCAGATTCAGTGCGTGAAGGCAGAGGGTGGAGGATGTGCGCACAGTATGGATTGTTGTATGAATGCAGTCATGGTGGATGAATGTGCTCCGATGTGCTAAATGGGATTTTGGTATTTTGGGTCTGGGGCTGCTAGGCACCTAAATTCCCAGTGAGATATTGATATTAATTTAATGTTGGTGTGTTAGGAAGCCAGGCCAGAGGTGTTTTTAGCTTCTCTCTCTGTAGCACTAGCTTTGCCATCTCCATTTGAATAATTCACATGGATAATTTTTTTTTGAACTGTCTTTTTGTCATGAGTACTTTCACACATAACCCAAAAAGTAACATTTTTTTTTGGAAGGATGTCGATTTTTCTGAGCTTTTGCAACGCAAATAAAGGGATCAACCAAACAGATTATGCATTTTAGGACATCCTGAGTTTTTGCTGTGGAGAATATCCATTTAGAATATTCTGAATTTGAAGCACACATGCGAGGTATTTGTACGCCACCCCCACAACTTTCATGAAGCAGACAGAGCTAACGGCTTCGTCCATGTTGGTCGGCTCACCTGTATCATCAGGTCTGAATGCAAAATATTCCCAAACAAAACTCCGCCTGTGTCATGACGGACTGACTCCGACACGTCACGTTAAAGCATCTCCTTGTCAGTTAAAATGAGTTTACAACAATATTAAAGTCTTCTCATCGTGAAAAGTATTTTTGCCAGGCCCCTAATAAAATATAGAAACTTGTCTGGCATGCACAGACCACTGACTCCAACCCATATCCAAAACCTTAAGGAGGAACTGCATCGCTGACTGCAACCCTGGTCTCATTACCCAACATGCCGATCTTCACTGTTGTGGCTGAAAGGGAGCAAATCCCTGCAGCCGTGTCCCAACATCTCATCCAATCTCTGCCTGGAAATCCACAGGAAGTTACTGCAGCATAATAATTCACACCATCTTAGAAATGAGCGTAATGTTCGACGTCTCTATCTGCGTCTCCATCTCTACGAGTTACTGCTCTCCCAGCAGGTCAGTAGACTTTTATATCTCGTTTGCCATGGTAACACGCGTTTCCTGATTACAGTGTCTGTGGAGATGGTAATAACAACCTCTCTATTCTCTCCCTTAAACACACACATTAGTATAACGCTCCCTGTCTCTGCGCGCTGCCTCCCCGCTCCTCGCTAAGACAGCCATTCATTAAATATACAAGGCAGAGCTTTAAATAAACCTGGAGCTGGAGCAGGCTGCCCCTCCGAGGGCCGCTGGGGATCTTATGAAAGAGAATAGGCAGCACATTTGGCAGGAAAAGCACACCGATACCTACATACCCCACACACACACACACACACACACACACACACACACACACACCTTGCACTGACTGTGTCATTGTGTCAAGGGCCCTCCGTCTCACCCCGTCGGCTAAAGACGCCGTGTCAGCAAACTCGTCCTCCTTCACTTCTCTGATTCCTACAATAGATTTTGTTACTGTATGAGGGTGGGTCTCCACTCTAGTGCAGGTTTTTTTTTTTTTTTTTTTTATAGAGTGGGGATGATGACTTATTTATGAGAGTTTGCGGTTGTTTTACAGCACAGCCTAATCAGGATTTTACTTCCTCCTCTCATTATTTTACCATCTTCCTCCGTCTCTAATTCCTGCCTTTGTGTGCCAGCCTCCTGCGGCACTCTGCTGCGGCCCTTCGTGGTGTTTAATTGTTAGGATGCCGTGGGCTTATTTCCGTCACTTAAAGATGACAAATCTGTCACGCATGAAGCCGACAATTAAATAGGTGTTGCACCAGAAAGATACCATCATGCACCACAAGTAGACTCGTGCACTGTGTCCTCTCTCTCTTCCCCAGTTGGTGATGTACATCGGTCAGGTGTTGAAGGATGTCCTGAAGCTGCCCCGCCCTCTCTCCCCACCTGTGGTCAAGCTGGAGACGCGTGTGGAAGCAGAATACGGACTTCCCTCCACCCACGCCATGGCTGCTATCGCCATCTCTTTCACGGTTTTACTGAGTGCCCCCTCCAGGATACAGGTGAGCACAGTAACAATGATCTGCAACGCTTGGCAGTTGTGAGCTGCAAAAGGCACTAGTGCATAATATGTTTTAGTAACTGATCTAACTTGACTTGTTATGACCTTTCAACTGTATCCCACAGTCTCCATCAGTAAATGGAGCTGGCTCAGGTTGAGCAGTCAAACCAAGACATGAGTCATTTCATGTGACCATGTGACTAAAGCCTAAATCATACCCTGTAAAGACACCTAAGGCAGCTCTGTTTGTGGCTTTATGAATGGCAACGTCAGTTTTTCTCCCTGTTACTTTGGTCCAGACTGAAACATGTCACCGGCTGTTAGATGGATTGCAGTGAAGTACAAACTTTGGTCATCTCCAAATGGCTTTGATGATCCTCTGAAGCCACCGTGACACATACATTTACGTCAGTGAGGAAGAAGAATCATGGGTCCATTGTCAGGTCCATTAGAAGGTCAAAGTTTATGCAGTCTAAAACTTTGGTTTTCAGTTGACTTTTTCGGTAAAACGTAACTTTTGAATGGGTTGTCGTGACATTTGGTTTTCACTAAACGCGGTCAAAACTCCAGCAACACTTGCAGTATGGAGAACATCTTTAATGTTAGACCAATGCGTCTCGACTTAGCTTAAGTTCGACATACCACAAGTGTTGTTGGAGTTTTGACTGCTGGTAAATTGTTTTTCCTTCTCCGTGCACCTCGGCAGTCGGTGACGTTGTGCCACAAACCTCCATCTTGCTTCCAAAGTTTTCCTTTCTGCAATAAAAAAATGTAATCTACTAGATGATTGAAGTTACGTTTTATACAGATGTACACCTTCGACTCCTTGGCATCTCCTGCGGCACCGCCACAATTTCGACTACTGAGAGAAATATCTTGACATCAGTTGAGTGGATTGGCCTATCCCTTAAATTTGGATTGTGCCATCATTGCATCAAAGTTTTATTCACCCAGCTCATCAGTTTGTGACTAAATACCTGACAAACGGACACTCTCGTCATCCTCAGCTGTTTTTGTAGCCTCTGTAGTGCTAATTAGCAAACTTTAGCATGCTTCCACGCTAAACTAACATGCTGAACATGAACCAGCAGTGTCAGAGATTCCTCCCTTGTTCTATAATAGTTAACAGTGAGCAATACATTTAGATTTCAGACACTCACTTATGTAATAATGTCATTTTGCATCTACAGCTGCAGACTATGGTAACTTGCCCATCTTTAACATGCTGTGCATTGCATTATGGGAAGCAGGACTGCGATTGACACTACTTTTTTTTATTCCATTGTAGGCACTATATAGTACTATATATACATTTACAGATTATGGGCTTTCAAATTAAATATCAGACAGGAAACAAGTAAATAAGGAGACGCATCATCTCTCCTGCTGAGGATTAGGGACATAAAACACCACTATACCATCACATCTAAATTTGACTCCAATAACAAAGACAGATCGAGTGCTTCAGAGAAAGCTGACGAGTATCACCTGGGATGAGCAACAACATCAGCCTGATATTCAGAGATCGTGATAACAATGAAGCTTCTTGATTGGTGACTGTGACATGATGACTGAAACAGTAATAGTCAATAGATATACTGCTCATTACTATGAAAAATGTTGTTACCACCATTACTGACTGCTATGATGTACTCCAACCTCCATTAGAGCCAGGAAGCAAAGGCTAAGTGGATTCTGACTTGATATTTCACTAGATGTGCCATGGAATTTCATGGATTCCTTTTATGATTAGTGAGGCACTTGTTTGTGTTAGATTTGCTCGACCCAATGAGCAGCGTGTCTCGAATCAAAGTGTTGAATGAGGTTAAGTTTGAGGCACTGGGAGCCTGTGGATGGCAGCATGAGATGAAGGGAGTGGCCCCGCTGTCCATCACCGAGTCCCGACTGTGCCGTTGGACAATGGGCAGGGAGGGGCGGGGCCAGCAGTCACCATCAGTCACCATCAGCCACACCCGTCGAGCTGCTGTTTGGTCTTCTGATGGACTCGACCGAGTCAATGACTGTCAGTCCCCCCTCCCGACTCGTCCCCTCTTGATCTCTCCCACTCCGCTGCCAAGTCAATAAAACACTCAGGGGCTCAATCATCGGCCGTCTTAATCAAGCGCTGTGTTTTAATGAAGAACCGAGTGACTGCTAAATCTTTCAGTCTGTAGTTTACAGTCCACAGCTGTCAGACTGATTTGTGGTCAAATCGTTTCAACTAACTCGCCGTCACGTCTTCTTGCAGCGGTTGTTCTCAAGGTCAGAGAAATCAGATCAACAACCCCGAGACACTGCGCATACAGTAGAGCACTTAACTGTGGCCTGAAATTCCTCAAGGATTCCCCTTGAAAAGAGCATCCATTGCTATAGATGAGTAACAGGCTGTCGCGAAAGGCTCCTCAATAGCCGCAAGGCCTCGGGGCAACTCGGGCCGTTCCCAAAGCAGGTCAAAGGTCACGACAGTCAATCACAGAGTGACCCCCTCCTATCCCTGGCATCCTTTATGGCCATTCATTAAAAAAAAAAAAAAACTCTCTTCATGAACTACCAGTGAATAGGCTTCCAGCTGCAAAAGGACAGGAAAAGAGACAGGAAAAAAAAAGGGTGGGGGTGGAGGGGTGGGGGCACAGGATGGGAGGGCGGAGGAGGTGAATGAATGCACGAGGCCTCTCTTCTCACTGTTATTGAAATGGAGGGGGAAACAAAACCTGCGGCTGTAGGTAAAGGAAGGAGGGGAGAGAAGACAGAGAGATGTCAGAGGAAGAAAGGAGCGGTGAGCTGATGACGGGCAGGACGTCAAGCAGGCAGGACGGATCACTGGAAACCAAGACGATTGACGAATGGATGATTTGATGGCGAACTAACAGGAAAAGAAAAAAGCTCCAAATGCAAAAACCCTCTTGCATTTTCTGGAGGAGTGACTGTGTGACGACTGCTGCTTCGACAGATTCAATCTTTTATCATTTAATCAGGGAGCGGTCTTTGACTTTGTGACGCTGTGATGGCCGGTGATAAATCTGTGTGTTTTTTGTGTCTCAGTTCCGGTTCGAGGTGGGTCTGCTGATCGCAGTGATGCTGTCGTCCTTGGTGTGTCTGAGCCGCCTCTACACCGGCATGCACTCAGTTTTGGTAAGCCATTTCCTCCACACACACACACACACACACACACACACACACACACACACACACACACACACACACACACACACACACACACACACACACACACATTCTACAGCATAAAACATTTAAGCTCAAAGCGGGATTCATAATTCATATCTGTGTCTGTTTAAACTGTCTGGCTGAGCCTTTGATCCAAGACTCAAAATTCTGCAGGCACTTCCTGCTGCCTCCCTTCAAATTGGAAATATTAATTTAACAGTTACGAATTATTGTTCAATTCTGTTTTAGGAACATATCTGTCACATTTATCAGGGCTCCTCATCACTGAAACAGTGTATTTGTGTATTTCGAAGTGTATTTTTGTACTAAATATAGAAAGAAATGATAAAATAGTCATTATTTGTGGGAGATATGCTCCACTTCCCCGCTCAGGGTAGAAAATCCCCAGATGATGCCACTCTCATATGTGACGGTGAGACCGAAAAGGGGCCAACGCCATTCCTGTGCTGTGGTCCACATGAAATAGTGCTCTTCCATGTTAGGACTCTTACTTGTGTTGTGCAGGAGTTTCTACAGAGTTGTGTTGTTTCAAATCACTCACTGCTGTTCTGCACTGACCGGAAATAACTGCGGCATGTGAACACATCACCCCCCAAAATATCTGCAGCTTTAATTATTTTATCCAGAAATTAATGTGTTTTTGTGTTCTCTGTTTAACACACTCGATAAACACGCTGATTCTTCTGTCCAGCAGCAGCAGTGAAAAAGAGACACTTTTGTTTGGTGTTCAGGAACAGATGCAGCTTCCTCAGAGACCTTCAGTTGAAAATCCTGTACATCCGTGGCCCCGCCCCCTTCCTCTACAGAGCCAAGATGGCGACCGTTTAGGGCGGAAAGTGTCCAGAGTTTCACACTTCCTTCATGGGCCGTTTAGAGTGCATCATCCTGGTACTTGTAGTGCGCTGCATGTTGCTGTACTGTCAGTGTGAACGCACGAATGCACTAAAAATAGTGCGCGTTAGTACACAAGTACAACATGTGGAACACAGCAG
This sequence comes from Embiotoca jacksoni, assembly GCF_022577435.1. Classification (NCBI taxonomy): domain Eukaryota; kingdom Metazoa; phylum Chordata; class Actinopteri; family Embiotocidae; genus Embiotoca; species Embiotoca jacksoni. The sequence continues at coordinate 2,770,718 of NW_027185274.1, forward strand.
TGGTTTAGTGACATATGTCGCTGCTCTCAGATGGTACGTTGCTCTCAGATGGTACGTTGCTCTCAGATGGTACGTTGCTCTCAGATGGTACGTTGCTGGTATTCCATCGAAACAAACCACATCCCAGTGACTGCTCCCACTGGACCACTCAGCTGACGATCAGGCCGTCACATCAGTTTGCAAATTTAATGTTAATGACACGATGTCAAGAGAAGTAAATGTTCTGCACTTGTATGGTGTTTTTTTTCACCCTGCTGTTCTCAAAGTGCTTTAAAACGTGCCTTCCGATCACTGACCGATGGCGGCAGAGCTGCAGTGCAAAGTGCTCACCTGCAATCAGGAGCAACTTGGGTTTCAGTGTCGCGCCTGAGGACACTTGGGACACGTGGACGGGAGGTCCCGGGGATTGAACTGCCAATCCTTCGATTGGTGGGCGACCCGCTCTGCCATCTGAGCCACAGCCACCTCTGGAGTTTCATTTTAATTTTCCTCTTCTGGTGTCAGCAGTAAAGCAGGCATTGTACAGGAAGCGTTGGAGAGGGAGCTGAGCTGAAAGGGGAAGCTTTCGATTTACCGGTCGATACACGATCCGACCCTCACCTACGGTCAGGAGCTGTGGGCGGACATCTAAAGATCGCAAAAAGATAACATCCGGAGGGCGCTTGGAGCAGAACCGCTGCTCCTTCACGTCGAAAGGCTAGTCAGTGATCTTTATAGGAGCTGGGAGGCAGATTTAGTTTTCTTGAGAATGTATTGTGTAACATACAGGATATGCAATGGTTTTGATCAGATATTGCCTATAAATAGTGCTTTCCAAGGAGCCAGAAATGTCAGCTTCAAAAGCACCTACATTCACCAAACTTTGCAGTTTCTGTACTCTCAAGGTTTTTATGTCGGAGTTTGGTAAATTATTAGATTTGTTCTGGAAATATCCATGCAAATAATGCACATTTAATTAGACAAGGGCTCATTTTGCATGCTGAAACATATAATTTCATAAAACTTGTAATACAATACTTGTCTTAATGTAAGTAAGCAGCTGGGGAAGTTTCATGATGATATCTAGATGTTAAAATTTCCCCCCTATTTACCTGCTGTGTTTTGGCTTAAATGACAGACACGAGTTGCACCAGTGGACTTAATCAACTCTACGCAAGTAAAAGTGCTCCTGCTAAAATAATGTCCCTGTGCTTTCAGGACGTGATCTGTGGCGCTCTGATCTCCGCCGTCCTGCTGTTGCTCACCTACCCTTACTGGGAGACCTTCGACCACTTCCAGCTCACCAGCCGCTTCTCCCCCGTCGCGGCACCGCTGCTGCTCCTCTTCCTCGGCTACACGTACCCGGAGCTGGACCATTACAGCACCACGCGGGGGGACACGGTCACCATTCTGGGAGCGTGCGCCGGGTACTCCGTGGGCTCCTGGGTGAACGTGCAGCTGGGCCAGACCTTCGAGCCCCAGGGGACGCTACCTGTACCCCTACCGACGCTCACGCCGAACGCACTGGCACTGGGTGCTGGTCGCTTCCTGGTGGGAGTCGTAGCGTTGGTGGGAACTCGGCAGATAATGAAAACAGGGAGTCTGAAAATGTTGTATTGGTGGTACAGGCTGCCAGAAAAGGACGACAGCGCCAGGAGGAGGAAAGAGATCGAGGTGCCTTATAAGTTTACCACGTATACAGCTGTTGGACTTGTTCATTCTATACTGGTCAATAGAGTCTTCATGTTACTGGGGCTGCTATGAACCATTGACATAAGGCTGATGTTTAAGTCTGGACAGTAATGAACCTCATATTTATTTCATTGTGCATCCCGTTACTTCAAATTTCATATCTGACGAGTTCTCAACCGGGAATGATTCAGTCGTGTACTTGTGACTGATTTGTAACGGAGCTGAGAGCAAATGAAATACTTTGCTCACATAGCAATAAAGTTTTTATGACTTAAGTGTCAGTTTGATCATTATTTGAACGGCTGGGGCCGTTTCTCATTGCAGCTTTTAATATTTCTGAACAAACACGTGCCAAAAAAATGTCTGTGTCCCGAGTTTCCTGACACTTCATCAAATGAGAAGAATCAGCACCTTCAGCCAGACAAGCTCGTACCAGTCAGACATCAGATTTAAACCAGTTTAACTGAAACGCAGCAACTGAATTTCACCCGTCTTTGTTCTCGAAGGCTGAACGCTGTGCAGGTTGGAGCAAGCCGTCTGAAAGAGTTAACCTGCCTTTGCTACAGTAGAGTTTGAAGGAATGCCGGAGCACCTGTCAGACTCCATTTACAAGACGACTTGTTATCTGCACGGCTCACTTGCACATGGAGTCGACCGGCTGCAGCTACTTCCCTTTGAATTGCAAATAAAGCATCGGTGGGTACGTGGAAGTTTGTTACCGGATAAAACAAAAATATGCAAAACAATAAAAGATTCGGTGCACAAGTCAAAAGTTAGAATGGTTTTATTTGATGACTGACGGCGAGGATCTCTTGTACTTGTACCAAAGGATAAAGGATCTTTTTAAATGGAGCACCTGAGTTGTTACATGAACGTTGGGATTGCTACTGAACACCGTTGGATACATCGCGTAGCTCAAGCCAAGACCAGACAACATCAGAGGCGCCACTGAGTCAATTTATTCCGTCCGTGTGAGTCAGATCTTATTGAAGGCAGCCACGTCCACGGATTGAACATATTCCTCAAAGGCGGTGATGGCTTCTTCCAGCAGATCCGTCCCCACTTTATCATCCTCCACCACACACCCTATCTGGAGCTTCTTGATGCCGTAGCCCACCGGCACCAGCTTGGACTGCCCCCACAGAAGCCCGTCCATGCCGACGCCGCGGACGCACTCCTCCATCTTGGCCATGTCCGTCTCGTCGTCCCAGGGCTTGACGTCAAACAGGATGGAGGACTTGGCGACGAGCGCCGGCTTCTTGGACTTCTTGGCGGCGTACGCGGCGAGGCGCTGCTCCCTGAGCCGAGACGCCTCCGCGCCCTCGGCCTCGTCGTCCGAGCCAAAGAGGTCCACGTCATCGTCGCTGCTGCCGTTCGTCGCTGCCGGGAGGACAAACTCGCTCTTGGCCGACGGGAGACGAGCTCTTTCCGTCTGGAAGGACCTGATGTGGTTGTACCAGCGCTGGAGGTGGCAGAAGGTCGGCGGGGGGGGGGAGGGGATGGCATCAAAGACGCTGGCGTCAGCTCGGGATGCCGCGAAGCCCTCCATGTAGCTTCTGTCTGCCAGAAAGTCGTTGAGAGCTCCGAGAGCCGCTCGTGTGCTCATGTCACCGAAGACAGTTTTTGTGGAGGTCGGGAGGGAGAGCCGGGACTGCCGGGAGTCGTCTTGCGTGGGGAACTGGTGCTTGATGACTTCTTGCATGGGGACGTCGTGTGTGAGTGGGATTTCAGCAGTGTGGCCACTGGAAGAACCAAGGCAACAGAGCAACAGGTAATGAGTCACTGACTGTAATTACCATGCACTAACCCCAAGGCAGAAGTAGTCTAAATTAAGAGCAGGCACGCATGCACAAGCCCACACACAGATGCACACAATTCACATCACAAAACACAATGGAGTCTTGCTCATTTTTAATTCTTCTGACTTGTTATTGGTATATAAAACTCAATGGCTCCACATCAAGATGGGGGACAGATTGGTCCGTGAGTTTTCTCGTGCACCAACCAAACACATCAGCCGCATCACACTTCAACCACATGAACCAAACAGCCGGTATCTTTTCCACAAATCTCAAGCCAAATATCAGCGTCATTCTTTTCTTTTTCTGATCTGAAAATATGAACTGCCACGTATATTTTCAGCGGGCGTTTAGGTTTTAGGGAAGGTGAAATCACAGGAGGGGTTCGATGTCCATCTCCAGGGCGGAGCAGGGCATGGTCAGCTCGAAGCGGTTGATGACGTCTGGGTGGAGGACTCCGAGACGCCCGACGCTCTTTCCGCGGACGAAGATCTCCGCGCAGCGACCGGGGAAAAAGGTGGAATCTGAAAGAAAGCAGAAGATTCTTTCAGGGAAAAGACAGTTTTGGCCTCACGTCCATCCAACTAATGTTAGACTTTCTCTGATTTGGCTGCCAACGCCTACACCTGGCATTGGCTTCTCTTCTCGCTACTATCGAGGCGTTTCATGAGCTCTTGCGAGAAGTGCTTTTATTTTTAAAACAATTATCACCTCCATCAGGTTGTTTGCAACCTTTTAAGTACGCTGACAAACTATTTTAGACCAGTTTGTTACTGTCTAACGCACCATCTGTACGATCCGGATCTTTCTTGGATCGTGTTTTTTGCCACCTCACGTTACTTTTTCATGTCCACGTTACTGCTGATGCATTCATTTTTCTTTTTAGTGCCGAAGACATATGCTCGACTTTTCACCACATCTCCGAGATCATGAGTCAATGACGGCGTGTGCGACGCTGAGTGCTGCCTTTCTTGTTCCTTGATCACCATTTGTTCACCCGCATTCATTATTGATGATCACTTCTACATCAGCTGTTCCTATCAAATTCAGAAGGGAAAAAGGCTCCACGACCACTGCAGCGGATACCTTTTTTTTTTTTTTTTTTTAATTCGAGGGAAAACCCCCTCAGAAGTGGAAAATATTCGTTGATCTGCTGGGTGTAAGCCGAATCCTTCTTGTTTAATATCAATCATTGACAGAGCCGAGAAAGGAACACAGTCTATGTGAAAATGTCACAGATCATTACTCTAACTCAACCACCTCCGGAGGCTATTTGACCGTAATCGGATTTTCTGTCTCGGTCACTTTGACGCATGCACATTTCTCCTTCTGATTACAGTGTGATGGTGCAGTATGGATGGCAGTGTCAGGAGTAAAAGGTCACATCAGTCCAGATGGCATAAAAAGAAAAAGAAAAAAAAAAAAAGAAAGCCTCCATCAAAACTGAAATGAGAACTCTCCTCGATGTGATCGGCATTTGTTCACTTTGCTCACTGACATGCAAACAGACAGAAAGGCGGACTTGTCGGGAGATAACAAGATACAGGGGTTGCTATGACAACCCCCCCCCTCTCCCCTCACTCTCTCACACACACACACACACACACACACACACACACACACACACACACACACACACACACACAGTACACTGCTTCTTCCCACGCTGCCTTGCTAATGGGTTCCAGAGCCCACCGCTTAGATGTTCACTCATCACTATGGATGAAGGCTTACAACACACATGCGGTGCACTTTCAAATGAGTGTGTGGAAAGTCGACCATTTTCTTTCAGCTGCTCGCTCTGTGTCTGTTAGGTGGATTAAATTGGTGGAATGTGCTTGCGTCGCCTCACACGTCATCTACTCGCACCAAGAGAGGGATGCCATGGAAACTATATAAATAGCCCCGGTACATCTTAAATAACCAATCAGTCAATGAAAATCCCACACTTGAGCCAGGCCACTTTCCTCCCACTCTTCAACTTTCAGCAGAAGGGAGCGTTCGATAGATGAATCAGCACCAGTACAGCTGCCTGATAGTGCTGTAGGATTTGTCTCCATTTTAACCAGACAGCGAATTCAAACAAGTCTTTTAATGAAGCTATAAAAATCCAGGCTTCCACCTGCAAGTAGCTGAAATTATTACCTGCACTAGTGACTCTCAAGGATGATGAATATGGGCTTCGATGACGACTTGGAGGGTTTTCTTTCTCGTTTCCGAGCCTTTTTTTGTTTGTTTTGTTTTTTGCACTGCACTACATTGTTAGTCTGGCTCTGCTACACGAGGCTCAAAGCTTCAGTTTTTTTCCCTGTGATTATAGTCTGGAAACCCTCTTCGCCGTAAGGTTTGCTCAGCCACTCTGAAGTGCGATGATGTTGAAGGTGGAGAGCATACGGTGGTCAATGCTGATTGGTTAAAAGCTGCTCCAATAGTTTTGAGACTGACCAAGTTGCATGTCCAGCAGGTTGTGACGACTGGAAACAATTCCTGATGGAGCGCGGCCAGACCCAAAGAGTCCCAGTGAATTCAGGTCTGAAACATCTGGCTACTGCATTTGAACTGGTTAAATAAAATGAAATGTAATGAGGAAAAATGCTAACATGTTGAGAATTCACCAGTTCTGATGCGCTTGTCTTGTTTTGACCATCATTTCTGTTAATTAAGAAAACATTGTTCCCACCAAAGTACTCCCTGAGATATGAAGTCAGTCGGGGGAAACCAGCATGTCTGTAGCGTGGCACTCATTGCAGATGAGGAAGATGCTGAAGGCAAATTTTGTTTTTTCTATTCAATCGACTTTGTATGAAACAATCAAAAAAGACTATTGATGGCATTATGTCTGAAAGCATCCTCACTTTACTTTTAGTGCCTTCAACCTTTGCATACAGTACTATGCAAAGCAAATGGTAAAAAAAAACCATTAGTGAACTTTAGGGGGACTATTGTTTATATGTTTCTTTCTGTGTTGGACTACTTTTTGATAATGTCGTCTTGTTCCCAGATTAAAGCATCTTGGCATTGCCATTGTTATGTACGGGTATTAATGATGGCCAAAACAAGACGTACATTTAAAACCACCACAATTACCCTTGAAATCAAACTGCAGCTTCATTTTGAAACATCAGTATAAACCTTTAAGAATGCATGCAGGCTGAACACATCAATAACTGGGGAAAAAAAAGTCCAGTGATCACAGCGTCTGTCCAAACAAACCGAGACCTTTCATTGGACACAGTTGTTAAGTGAAACGTGGGCATGTGTCTCTTAAGTGTTTCTCTTTCTCCACTCGTGATCCCCTGACTCGTCATTTCACCTCTTTTCCCCGCTGAGTGGCGGAAACTCAGCTGACATGTATTCCCTGGGAGTGATGGTGGAGGTAGCTGTAGTGCTGCTTCACCCTGGTGATGGATGCATCCTGAGGACATGAGTGTGTGTGTGTGTGTGTGTGCGTCAGGTGAGCTCTCAGACAGGGTCACGACCTTGTAATGGGGTTAAGGTGACGCTGACATATGTGGGGAAGTGGGGGGGGATTCGGCTAATGGTGCAGAGTGTGTCGGGAAAAAAAGAAAACAGCAAAGATAGGCTGAGTGGGAGAGTGTGTGTGTGTGTGTGTGTGTGTGTGTGTGTGTGTGTGTGTGTGTGTGTGTGTGCGTGTGCGTGTGCGTGTGTGTCCAGTGTGTTTTGCATTAGCGCACACGGGGAGAGGATGTCTGTTTCAGTCTCAGCACCCATAGGTGTATGTGGTGTATGTAGTGTGTGGACAGTCCGTCTCGCTGCTGCAGTGGGTGACTCCCATGCACTCTCCCACACTGCAGACTTCACACTGCCCCCCCACCCCAACCCTCTTTTCCTGCTCTCTCTAGTCCTTTCTCGTCTCCCCCCCCCCCCCGCCTCCGCCCTGTCTGCCACCTTCTCCTCTCTCCTCTCTCATTCACCGATACTTGAGCCCATCGATTTGCAGTCTGAATGAGCCCCAGCAGAGGCAGAGGGAGATATCCTGCAGTGTGACCTTGAAGCATGCCAGCCAAGAGGAAGAGAGGAGAGAGGTGGGTGGTAGACAGGATGGAGAGTGAGAGAGCAAGAACCAAAAGGAGGAAGTGAGGAACCCAAAACTCAGAACGATGTATGAGAGTCTCTCTGGGAAAACACAGACTGGCCCGTGAAACGCTTCAGAAACCGAAGCCGAACATTTCTGATTACGAATCTCACAGGAACGGAGCAGCTGCATCAGAAAGATGAAACCTCGGTCTGCCATTTAAACCCAACTTTAGAATAAATATTATTGGGCCAATCACATGTCACCACCGGTTAATGTAACTGGACTCTGAACAACAGAATTAAAGGGTTTGATGCTCTTGGTTAGTGACTGAAACAGCCTTTCAGAATAAAATTAATCTAAAGTATGAACAGACTTAAAGTGCTGATGCAACATTACTTACTTAATGCGTTTCATTGACGATGACTTAACAGAGAACCCTTTGAAAATGTGCGACCTCCCTCATGCATTTCATGAGTGGAGACAGAGTGAGGTAGTTCTCTTGGCCGACATTGACACCTTTGATTTTTATTGAGCAGAATGATGACAGGAACATTTTACGTCAACGCTGTTCAGTGTTCCTTCATTACGATGGAGTATCGGGGTTGCATGGAACTAAAAACATAAGATAAAGATTCTGTTTGTCTCATTTTGAGAATTCAACTTTCAATGTTAGTGCCAGGAATACAACATTTCAACTATATTCTTGACATTTCCACTTTAAACTTGAAAAACTAAAAGCTTCGTCCTCTTTATTTCCCTTCATGTGGCCCCAATACCCAGTTGTACCTCCTTTGCTAAAGGAAGGTGACGGAGTTATCCTGATTTATTAAGGTGACGTTATTGCTAGACATGACAAAAGACAAACTAAATAGAAGTTACGGAATTGTCGTTAACAAAGTTTACCCTCAGATGTACAAAGTAAAATAACGCCTGTTACTCAGCAGCAGCGTTATGAGAAACAATCCTTCGGAAACAAGTTGACGCTAAAATCCGGAAAGCGTGACGTGGTTCTAGTTTTTCCACTAATAATGAAAGTACCGTGGACGCTGTCTGCGCTGTAAATGTAGCTTGATGTTACCACACCCAAATATCAGTCTCTGCACTCCATGGACAATCGTTTCCAGACGTTGCATCCCATTGGGCGTAGACTTCAGGTTCATTTTGAAACTATTGGGGCAGCCTTTAACCAATCAGCATTGAATACCACTGGTGCAACTATGATTGAATGTATAAAAATAAAAAAAATAAAAATATATATATATGGCCAAGGCAACACTAACGCGAACAGGGTTTCCAGACTGCAATCACAGTGAAGAAAGTGGTGCTGTGTGCAAACCCTGGACTTTAAATTGAGCAATAATTTACCAATGTTTATTTAGTTACAACTAATTTTCAACTTTCAACAACCAATTTTTTTTTTAAATGGAAATATGTTGACATAAATACCAAAAAGTTACAAATGAAATGATTTTAAACCAACGTAGCAGATGGTGGTAGGAGCTTCGACCGACATATTAGATGTTTTCTCTCATAAATCAGATTCTGTGTCTATCCAATGAACTGATTTCCTCTAAACTAACCACCCATATTGCGAGTTAAATTCTGACTCTAAACAAAATTGTGCATATCACTGCCATGGAAACATGCCCCCTTAGTAAAGCAGAGTACATGAAGCCCTCATAACAAACACAAAAACGATTGGATTAAATAATCTCGACAAAACCTGCCTTTTAACCTCACGTGACCCAGATTTATTGCTCGCCAGCTTGTACATAAATTCACATGGCTTGACACCTGCTGCTGGGATTTTCTCCTCGCGCTAGAAATCCACTCTTAAGATATTCACCAATAAAAGCTAGCTCCTCAGCACATTCCTACGGTTGTTGGGTTTCCAGCCTCCCCCGGGCTTCTTACCATCTGCAGCCTGGATGTGGTAGCCCTCTCCGCGGGCCGACTTCACCTCCAGCAGCTGCATGGTTCGGTCCAGCAGGCCGTGGATCACCTCGAAGCCTGGACTCTTGTTGTAGTAAACGGCACAGAAACGCCGGCTGTTCCTCGCCCCGACATCTGGTTGGTGGGATGAGAGGGAGGGAGGGAGGGAGGGAGGGAGGGAGGGAGTGGGTGAGAGGGACATCGAGGGGACCGGCTACAACAGGGCTTTACTGATACAGTATGTCCAGTCCATCTCATTCAGAATATAAGTGCCATCAATCTTCTGAAATGGCGCCTTTTGTGTTTTTATTTATATTTATGGAAACATTTGTCAGGACAACGTTGGTTGTCAACAATTTTTTTCTGTATCATAGTTTGATATAAAACAGATCAGATTCATCACAAGCGTCGACATTTACTCATTGCAAGCAATAATTCTAGTATCTAAATGATATCCAACATGAGGAAAAACAAATACAACTATTTTACATTTTAATTTCCAGAATACATTTCCCCCAATTATTACCTAATATCTGTCTAAAAATGGTTTCAGAAGTGTGCTATGTAAGACTAAACGCCTGCTTCCATCCCTCCACACATGCAGACGCCCACCTTTGGTCTCATCCTTCAGCACCACATCAGATATCTCGAACAGTTTGAGGGGAAGGGGCATCTTCCTGTTGGCAGCGATGGTCTTCAGCAGGCCCGGCAGCAGGGTGGTGCGCGCCACCTGGTGGACGCAAAACGGAGGCCGGTTGGAAACACGGCTGCGGTTTCTTAGAGGGGAAGAGAGCGCCCTCTTATGGAAACATTACAGCGAGTCAACTACCACTTCAGATTATAGGTCGATTCTGGTTTTTACCTTCCTCACCTGAAGTTTTATAAAGAACGCTCACAGAGGAAAAATAATCTGATTACAACGAGGTTTCAATTAGAAACGTTCTCATTTGTTTACTTACTGGCCCTGGAAACTATCTGGAGTGTATAACTCATTTTCTCTCTGGCTAGAAGACTAGGTTTCACTTCTGGTTAAACATTAGTTATCCCAGTAGAGTGACTTTCAGATGATACAGATATAGTCTCCATGAAGCATTCAGAATTTAATACAGCAATTCTCATAAATGCTCACCATGGAGGCTGAATACTAGAGCCTGACTGATGCTGCTTTTTTGAGGCCAATAATCGATATGAGGGGAGTAAAGGCATTCTGACACAAATATATTGACCACTATTCTTTAACTATATAGAGTATATATAACACAGAGTATGTAGAGAAATACATCGTTTTTGTAATGTTCCCTTAAAATGTTGTTATCAAACACTTTTGACACTTGTTACAAAGATACGTATCGGAGGCAGGATATTGTAGTTTATCGCCCACTCTGACATCAGTGAACTGAAACAGTAAACTTCACTGGGATATATATATATATATATATTATTTTATATATATATAAAACACAAATAGAACAGTTTCTTTCTTTTTCTGCATTATATTCTGCAAACAGAAAAAGTCAATATCTGCCGACAGATAAATCTGTGATGGCCAGTATCCGCTGGACAATATATAATTTTTCATCCTCTGCTCCACATCTACAGTCTTGATGCGAGTAACAGAGAGAAGCGTTCTCTACGGAGGAGCCGTATCAGCTGGGTTTTACAGTGCTCAGTCTGAATCACATCTCGTGGAACAGACACACTTCTCTGAAGTAATCTGCAGGCGCCGTCAAGTCTCACATTTCAACATGAGCCTTCGGTTCACGTGCTGTTCCATCCAGAAGGAAGGAGAGCATTAAGGGATGAAATGAGTTTGACGGACAAACAGAGGTTTGCTGCCAACGTGAGGTTAGACCATAAAAAAGTATATTTAACTCTTCTAACGTTGTGAACAACAGGCCTGAATCCCCCCTCCGTTATATTTATAGCTCTGCTCTGCTGCATGTTACCTGGAACTCTGCTGTCTTGGGGTTGGAAATACGAGCCGCCCTGGTTTCAGAGATCGTCTTCCCAAGCTTGTCTGCGATATCTTCTTGAGAACACTACAGAAAGAGAAGGAGGACTAATTTCTTTGAGCATTTTTTTAGGAGAAAAAAAAGACAAACAAAATGTTTTTTTGTGTTTGTGTGTCTTTGTGTTGTTTTTCTTACCAAGGCGAAGTTGAGGGCCTCTGTGAATCCAGCAGCCGCCACGTCTTGTCTCAACAGCTCTGTTAGTTTATTTAGTGGGAACTGTGAACAAATAAACAAGCGCAAACAGCATGTCTGATGAGAGACAACAGTGTGTGGTGAAAGTAATGTAGCATGCAGACACAGGAGCAAAGCCGGGTACCTGGTTGGCTACAGTGTAGGTGCGCGGCGTGGTGCGGGTAATGTTGTTGAAACCGTAGGCCATGGCGGCATCCTCCATGATGTCACAGGCGTGGATGACGTCAGAACGTGTGGGCGGGATCTCGACCTCGATCTCATCGGCGACACCGGTAGCCTGGGAGAGCAGGCACATCCTGGTCAGCAGTTGAGCTATGTTCTCGGTTGACTCACTGACGGGAGAAGAGAAATAAATTTTTTTTTAAAAAGCTGTGATTTGTTATGTTAATGAAGATGGGCTGAAGCTAAGCAGGTCATGTTTGGGTCAGGACCAGCTGATGCCGCGTGGGAGACGTAAGATATTTAAACATTTCTTTAGAAAGTCTAAAGTGCCTCAAAGATGAAATAAATAAACTACAATAAATCACTGTTCAGTCTGAACTTTGTTTAGAAGCCCACATTTACTCGGATATTTCAAAAATGAATAAACCAAATAAAAATAGAAAGGATTTGTTGCAGGACTACTGTACTAGATTGTGTTGGATAGTACCTGCACACAGACTCAAACTGAGCCGGTGCATTTGCGCAGACATTTGTTTACTTATTTGGATCCTCATTAACTTCTGTAGCTTCAGCATTTGCTCGTCTTCCAGGGATGCAAAACGTGACACAAACAAACAAACAAGCAAAAGCCTCTTGAACAACCACCAACTGGCACTTCTCATGTCTCTTAGGTGTTTATCTCATATCCTGACTGAGAAAGTCCAAATCACTTACTTGATGCCGACTTTTCGGTTGATGAAATCGCTGGACAGCTTCTCCTTCCTGTAAGCCAGCTCCTACAAAACAAACCAGGAACAACAGATGAGACATTAAAACGATTTCATGTTACTTAAAAAGAAAAGAAAAACAAGAAGACAGTGTAAAAGGTGATTGCAGCTGATACAGTACCGGGTACATGCAGGTCTTGCCATCTGGGTACACCACCTCAGCCTCCTCCACCCTGAAGGACGAGGAGCAATATATCAGCCTCACTGGAATACTCTTGCTCTCCACTCATTTATTCAACTCTTATGATGGCATCAGGTTATAAATGCTGAAGTTGAGGAAAATAGCTCAGGATATTGAATATAGAACAAACTGTGACCATAAGAGAAATTCAAAGTCTTACAACAACAGTTTAGCATTTGGAAAGTTGCTGTTATTCTCAGTGATGTCAAAGCAGGGACGAATTCAGTCAGACAAAATGAACAGGAAGTCAATTAAATAAACTCAACTGCAGCAGAGAGACTTTAAATGATGTTCAGGAGATTGATCTGACAGCTGATGGAAAACAGCTGCTGTGATATCACTTTGAAGGAGGCGGATGAATGAATCACAGCTGATTTACTCCTCAATTAATACAGCAGCATAATATGGAGAGAAATTAGACTCAAAATGATCCAAAAATGAATTAAGCAAAATTGCACTTGCATATATTCCAATCCACACAAAAATAAACAATTTGAACACACGCGTGTACATAAATGTCCATAAATACTGTAACATTCATTGATATTTATTTACAAATTGTTTAATGGGTGTGCACGGATCGCCTGATACACACGGATCAGGGTACATTACTAACGTACATACTTCACGTTCTGCAGCACCACACAGATCTGCAAATACATGCTGCATTTAAGTACCGGGGGAAAACTGGGACATCTGGGCTACACTTCATGTGTAATTATAAAAAGCGGGAAAGACATTTCATGTCTCCAGATCTTATTTGTCATTTGTAAATCATTTAATACACATTTGTGAACATTTGGAGTCTAATTTATTTCTCTGACTTTACCACTTTCTACCCTGAGCAGGTGCACAGATGTTTCACAACAAACTGTATGTTTTCATGTTCCACTTTTAACATGCCGAGACAGAATCACAGCTCAGAAGCCGGCGTTGGACACAGATGTGACTTACGTGAAAGGCTGTGAACAATACTCGCTGAACATGGTCACCATCATGTCCAACACGATCTTTGCCTGGAGGGAATGTGACAAAGCGTCCGTCAGTTTTTCTCGTGACAACAGTGATCAGTGAAGATGTGTTTCTGTCTCCTCTCAGCTGTACCTTGGTCAGATCTGTCGCCGTGCACTCGATGAAGACGTTCTTTGTCTTCAGGGTGATTTTTGAATGGTCCCCTGGAATAGTCAGGAAAATATGCTATTAACAGACAGATGACATTTCAGCATAGCAGAAATATGTTTTTTCTTTTAATATAAAAATACGAATACTGGGAGTATATTGTTTATTTTTAGGTTTTAGGTTAAAAAAAAAAGTTGTAAGTTCACACTTGGTCAAAGACTGATAAATTATCAACAGTGGCAGGTAATAAAAGCAGAGTGAGGAGAGAGACACAGAGTACAGTACTCACCATTGATAATAGGAGGCATAGACAGGACAATGCCGTTGCTGTCGTAGATGATTGGGTACACAGGCTTGTCTTCAATGATGTGAAGATAATGCCTCAAGTGGCTGTCGGTCTGTGCGAACCGAGAGAACAACACTGCGTCACCACTGCTCAGAAAAACAAACAGACGAGCTGCTGGTGTGACCGCCGTCCAGCCGACCAGCTATTCACCTTGTAGAGGCTCATGAGCTGCGTCGCCGTGTACTCTTTGGTCTGGTTGAGAGGCTTGAAGCTGATGTCTCCGGGGGGTTTGGCTGTGTATGTGAAGGGGCCGGAGAGGGTGTCCAGGTCATGGGTCCCGATGGCCACCAGGCTCCTCTTCCTGCACAAACACAGTTAGTGCCTGACTGGATGACATTAAATTAAACCTGCCAACTACAACTACTTTAGAAAGGACAACAATACCAGCAGTGTAAACAGGGTAAAAAATGGCAGCCACTTGTGGGCAGTGTGCCGGACACTACAGGAGTCATGTTCATTGTGTGAGAATAAGTTACCCAATGCCACAGTAAGTGTTGAAAGTATGTTGAGCGCAAGAAAGTAATTCAGCCTCTTTAAAGCAGGTGCATGAAACAAAGAGGGAGGGAGGTGTGTATTAAAATGATTGGGCTGCCCCCAAATAGTAGAAATTAGTTGACAATAAAAGTCTTTGTTGACCAGTTTTTCATTTGTTGTTTAGTTACTGGAGAAAAAAAACAACTAAAACTATATCTTGCCAAAGACGTTATAAATACATCACAAGAACATTTGTTGTCAACCGATTTTCCCCTTGAGGGAAGCGGCCTTGTGGGAAACCTGTTGGTCAGGTTTGTCCTTGTTGTGGGAAGTGTCTCTCGTGTGATAAGTATCATTGGAAACACCACTGTGAGGTGCACGCTGACAGCGGCGAATATGTTTCTGCCATTAAGCCAGTCTGCTTCCAGATAAGCACAACATTCAGCATAAAAGTTACCTAAGTGTTGTTCTGTGTTCGCTGCTTCAGAAAAGGAAATTAAAGCCCAGTTCGTGCAACGTTATGACCGCGTGTCTGTCTCTCCTCTTCATTGCAGAGTTGGTCCAGACAGTAAAAGCTAGTTATCACACGCAGACGCACTCTGCAGATCCTCTAATGGCCCGGCAGTCAATAACCTGTTAGTAGTCTACAGACACGAACAAGCTGAGACATAATACTGTGTTTCTGTGTCTCATTGCTGTCGTTCCCACACATTCTGAATCATTACTGCTTTTGCTGTTTGCATTGTTGTTACACGACGCATCGGTTCATGCGTGCACACATTAAAGTTATATTTTAAAGGCTCATTACTACTGTTTTGTATTTCTCTGTGACGTAGCACAGTGTTAACAATTTCACTTATTACATTCTTTGTCAGCCCTGAAACTTAAACCGGTTTTCTAAAGCACAAAAATCATATCTTTAAAATTAACAACATAAACATGTGACGACTATTAGTGATCGACGAGAGTCAAGGGCACCAAAAACCAACACATTATACAACTGTCAGAACATCTGCAGCCGTCTGCCGTTGTTCATCGGTCTGACCTGCAGATGTTCTGATGGAGTTTCTCCTGCAGCTCGATGAAACTGTCGTAGCGCTCTTGTGTGAAAGTGATGTTCCTCAACACTGCTGCGACAGCGTACGGTCGCACTGCTGCTGTCTGCACAGAACAAACAGATCGGTAACAAACTAACCCAATACCATGATAAAACACTGATTTATTTTGATTTCTCAAAGAGACTGATTGTAGCTTCAGGCTACTTATTTGCTATTTAATATTGTAAACGTGTCCACACACCTCTTTAGTGATGATCAGCCTCTGAGGGTCCCCGCTGACCGGGCGAACTCGTCTGTAACGAGGTGCCTCCAACCTGGAACACAAATTGAATCTCTGTGATAACAGTGAAGCAAATCAGCACGCAATACACTCTTAATGGAGAAGCAGGTCTGACAGCCAGACGACGCATTAATCAACAAGGATGTGATTTTTACCATGAACACACAGCCCTACATTTTACTGCTAAACAAACCCATCCTCCTTACGATGGGAAAAAAAAAAATCCCTGAGTTGTATCATGTCAGCGATGAATCAGAATACATAGCCTTGTTTTGAACTTGGCAATCATCCCCGTGTGCTTAAATAGGTTAGGTTAGGTTAGGTTAGGTTAGGTTAGGTTAGGTTAGGTTAGGTAGTTACTTTATTAATCCCCGAGGGGAAATTTTTTCGCTACAGCAGCATACAGAAGCAATAGATAGTAATAGAACAATAGAAAAGCAATAAAATAGCAGTAAAAAATATTAAATATAAATATAAAATATAAAATGCACAGTATATACAGTATATACAGTACAGTATATATCTATATACATTATATACAAACAACCAAGAGACACAGTCAACAGTGTTATTGTTATGTGATGGATTTTGCCAGAGGTGAGTTATTGTACAGTCTAATTGCGGTCGGCAGGAACGATCTCCTGTATCAGGAACGATCTCCTGTATCAGGAACGATCTCCTGTATCTGGAACGATCTCCTGTATCTGGAACGATCTCCTGTATCTGGAACGATCTCCTGTATCAGGAACGATCTCCTGTATCTGGAACGATCTCCTGTATCAGGAACGATCTCCTGTATCAGGAACGATCTCCTGTATCAGGAACGATCTCCTGTATCTGGAACGATCTCCTGTATCAGGAACGATCTCCTGTATCTGGAACGATCTCCTGTATGTGGAACGATCTCCTGTATCAGGAACGATCTCCTGTATGTGGAACGATCTCCTGTATTAGGAACGATCTCCTGTATCAGGAAAGATCTCCTGTATCAGGAACGATCTCCTGTATCTGGAACGATCTCCTGTATCAGGAACGATCTCCTGTATCAGGAACGATCTCCTGTATGTGGAACGATCTCCTGTATCAGGAAAGATCTCCTGTATCAGGAACGATCTCCTGTATCAGGAACGATCTCCTGTATTAGGAACGATCTCCTGTATCTGTCCTAAATAGGAGCAAAAACAGCAGGAGTTTTGCACATGTTGGGTTACATGTCAGTTCTGTTGAGCAGAGTAGGACTCACTTGTTCTTGAAGACCTGCAGTCCTCGGACCAGCCCCTCCAGACACAGCAGGTCATAGCGGTTCGCCGGCACGTCGATCTTGTACAGGATGACGTCAGATGCTCCGGATGCTTTGGAGTCGCCTTGCTCCTTGCTGATGATCTCCTTCTCCGAGGTCTGTGGTGGAGACAGAGACCAGTGATTTCTACATGTTCAGACCTGAATGTCCCTGCGTCCTTTATTCAGTCACTCAATTACTTTATTAGACAAACACTCTCATTTGCTGTCGTTTACTTACGATTTCATCCAACTCCAGCCCAAACTCAAAACACAGCTCGTCAAACTCCTCGTCAGCTACAAGAAGAGATAAACAGACGTTATTAACACGTTATTAACACGTTATTAACACCGTCTGTCCCCCACCGGCTGCAGACTTCCCTCCGGTGTTTGAATGACAGGACCGGAGGAAATGACGCAACCACGTTGACATCCACCACAAACACTGCTCTCTAACAGATACAGTTAGTTTCTAGTGAAAACTGCCGTCAAATAATTTACGTTTTCATTGAAGATAGTTAAAAAATAACTTCAGTTATTTAGTGAACATGAGCTGCTCGTTAGTAGCTGCTGGTTGCCAACTGTCAGTCGGTCCTCTGTCCTCCGTCTTTTAGTCAAAAGGACGAGTGGAGAAAACAAACAGGCTGTTTGTTCTTGACTTGAAATCGTAGGAAACACGACTTACTGTAAGTTCTGCCCAAAGCGTTGAAGAGAAGGTCCCTTTTCACCCCGACAGTCGGCATGTTGCCCGCTAATCCTCCTCAGTCCTGTGCAAAAGGACCCCACCACGCCGCTGTAGCTGTCTGCAACAGCGCCTGATTGAAAACTAAACTTTGGTCATTCATTTCCACTATTCAAGTTAGCCTCGGTGTTCACTTGTGTGCACACTGTCATCCGGTCGTGATTCATGTTTTATGATTTCTTACCGAAATTAAGAAACTAATGGTTATAACATATAGCGTAACCCTTCATTATTTATTATTTTTCTGTTTCACACATGGACAAACGTATGACCAACACTGTCTTTGTTTGTCCTGTCATGTAGCTCCATGTTTTCACTTTCTTTTTTTTTTCACGGTGATCTTGTCTATGTATTTATTGCCAAATCCCAACATAAGTACTCCTCAAGGCCCTTAACACAGTAAAGTCCTTATAACATTATGGAGAGAAACCCAACAAATGAACAACTCCACGAGGGACATGAAGAATAACAAAAAGTATCGTCCTTTTAACAGGAAGAATCCTCCGACAAAACCAGGCTAAGAAATGAGCAGCCATCGGCCTGCACCGGTTGGGGTTAGAGGAGAGCAGAGAGAGAAAAGAACAGCATAGACAGAGAATGAGCACACAAATACTGAAATAATTCTGTTCTTTAAAAATGACAAATGCAACCAATTTTGAAAGTTGGGATTACAAATTTATAACACTGTTAAAAGAAGAAGAGAAATAATGTGCAGAAAAATATCCTTAAATTTTCAATACAGATAACTATGACAACTAACCTATATTCATAGGATATCTTAATACAAACTGTAGTGAGAATTTGTTTGCCATTCAGAGCAGAGGATGAATTCATCTCTGTTTGAAAATAAACATGTATTATTTTTTTTTAGGTTTGAAAAATAAAGAAAATGTTTAATAAGAGATATGTCGCCGGTTGCCTGAGCTTAGAAGAACGATTCAAAAAACATCACTGAGATCACATACTGGATGGATGTTGAAAACCAGTGCAGCATGGTGCTCTCATCAGAACCAACATGCACTCAGATGTTATTTGTGACACTGAGAAAAACAGTCTCAGTGGAGTTTTTGTGGTGAAGGCCAAACCTGAAGTCATCAAAATGTTTCACTGTTATGCAGCACATCAAAACTGTTGCCTAAAGACCAAGTTGTAAAGAATCTCAGACAAGAAACAAAACCTGGGATCAACAGAAATCTGTGAAAGAATGAGAAGGGAACAGAGGGCGAATGTGCTCCAACTAATGATGCAGTGTCAAAAGAATGATTCATATTCACAAGTGTTCATTGGACCATCAAGGAACAGTATAGTGAAATACATGACATGTTTATGAGAAACCTGGACTACCAGGGGTTTTTTAATGAGGAAAAAATTGGGTCTTTAACAAAATATATCAAATATTTAAGTCACACTTAGAAGAGATAATGTTCCTTGATCAAGTCTTGTGATTTCTGAAAAAAATTAGCTTTCAATATATAACTTAGAAAGAATGTGCTTTAGTCATCTGACTGCCTACTGTGACAGACAGTGAATTAATCGCATCTCCCCACGTCAGAGGATAGAGTAAAAGGGATACGGGATTTCAGGAGTATTATGACCATGTTACACAGAGACGACTGTTCAGCAACCCACATTTCTTTATTTCATTTTGAAGTCAGTTAGTGAATCTGCCATCTGACTGCCTTTCTCTCCCCGTTATGTATCACACCGTCACTGCATGACATTGCAGAATGAGTCATCACACTGCTAGTGGCACACACACTTCCAAAGCTCCGTATTTTCTTCTAGGTCTGTAACAACAGTAATTTTTCAGCAGGAAGAAGAGTCATTATTTAAAATCCAAGACTGACTTCAGACAATAATGATATTCAAGAAATGATATAAATTTTACATAAATCGGACCCTCTGTTTCAAACCCCATGATAACATCTGCAGCCTTATGTGTCAGTAGGCTTGAAATCAGACATTTGTCAGCTCAAATGATAGCCTGAAGAAATCTGGATGTAAAGTGCACTCCCTGCCTGCAGAATCTCCCCCATGTCATACTAATTAGAGAAAAGAGTGAGGGGGTATATTTTTAAAAAAGTTCCTTGAGGTCATGGATATTTCCATTCAGACAACACAAAGTGTTTGGACAGATGGATACCCCAGCTGTGCATGTGCATGAGTTTTGGATCGGGTGACAGCTTTCTGTATTATGTGGGTCAAGGTTGACAATTCTCAATAGGAAATTGTGTCCAGATATTACAAATGAGTAATTAAGTTTAGTCCAGGATGATCGAGGTAGTGGTTGGCTTAGTGTTTGGATATTCTCTAAAGTTTGAGGTTGTGCATTGTCCCTGTCATGATGTAGAGCAAAGCTACTCCCTGAATTGATGTTGGTGCGATGTAGGAGGAGTTCTTGAGTTACTCACTCCTGCCCACCTTGGGGAAAATATGGCATATTTGATGAATCTCCAAAGTGTTCAATATCAAGTGATGATGTAATTCTGAAATAAATAATCACATTGATAAATTGTGGAAAACAAATGAAACAACAGCAAGTGAGATAATTTTAAGAAACCACTAAACGTTTTCATAATATTTGTTTATAGGACTTTAGGATTTAACATTTTGGGGTTCACGCTATGAAACTTCAATACAAACGCTTATTTTTTTTTTTTAGTGTATTCACTAATTTATCATTTGTATTTTAGCCTGCGGACCAAGGAGCCTGGGATCACAGCGTGCGCGTGTGGTTGTGTGAGCGTTGTGCGCGTGGCCTCTGGCTCCTGGTGACCGTCAGTAACCCGCGCAGTCACCTCGAGCCCTCCTTCCATCTCGGGCCGGCCCCTCACACGCGCCACCTCCACGAGTCCAATCATAACGCAGGGAATCCCCACCCTCTCCCTCCAAGCCGCCATCCGTCCTCGTCATCCCCGCTGAGCACAACATCACCGGTCGGACTGAGGGCCGGCGGATCAATCCGTGCACGGAGCTTCAACACGTCGAGGTTTGAAACGTCGGCTCAACGTGGACAAACTGCCGGAAGCGCACACCGGTAAGTTTCTGTTTGTGATGCGCGTTTATTATGCGCAGACGTCCGGGATGCTGCAGTTAACGTCAAGTTGCCCAAGAAACAACAGAAACAACTGTGGAAGTAGCGAACTGACATCCTCTGAGAATTAAAACGTGACACTTTTTGGGTTTTTTTTTTTTTTGCTTGTGTGTTGCAAAGTTGATTTCCTGTTGTTGAATGGAGCACGGTGCGGTCACTTGCTCCCTAACGCCGTGCCGAAATGACAACAATGATCATTATTAGAGAGATACCGTGCAACGCATCATTCCTCTACCAACCCGTGAGCATGAACATGTGCAGTTCAACTGATACTGTGTTTTCTATGACACGTGAATATAACAATAACAGAACATAAGAGGCTCATATAGCAAATATGCACACCCATAAGCCATGTGTTTTTGGATGACATTTGGTAATTACCTATCTCGATGAACGTCTTAAAGTTGCGATCGTAGCTGAGGGAGATAAAACGCAACCAGATGAGTTTTATTCTGGAATCTCAAACCGGAAGTTGTGTCGCTCGTTGGTGTTTGGAGCGACACTGTCCTCAGTGCCTACAAACTGACGATGCTGCAGCTGCAACATCTGTGGCTCACTGCCGATAATGTCATTTATATTACATAACATCTGTATCATTATTAAGCTTCATTGAGACATATAATCAGGTTATCGGTATTTCTGCACTAACTCCTACACAGGCAGGTCTATGAGTTGGAATGTGAAGATTTTAACATGGAAGAAAACTTTAACAAACATCAGCCCACTTTTTTTTTTTTTATTATTTCGCTAGGGAGGCACATGTATCTGGTTATGAAACGCAGACAAGTGGAGCACTATATATAACCGAGTTTTTTTTTTTAATTTTTTTATAAATGAAAGGCCTGGAAGTGAAACCACCCCCCTCCCCCCAACAACCCCCAAGCTGCCTCAACACTTTTAAGGATGTATTTTTCCCAGCTGAAGTGAGCTGGCCTGTAATGGCAGTTATCAACTGATTGCAGGTCTGTTGGAGAGCTCCTGTACCTCCAGACAGAGATGCTGTTGTCTTTCAGGAATGGTCCGATGTGATTAGAAAACACACAGACACACACACTCCTCCTCCCCGGGAGCCATTTTTCTCAGACATAAATTATTTTGGTGTTATAAAAACCCATTTAAAGTTGAAATTAATATGTATATTATAAACTCAGGAGGAAAAGAAAAACGGTTAAAGTTTACTTTTATTTCTTTGCTTTTTTCATTCCAACACCGACGCCGTCCGAATCCGATGTGGTTGATGGCCTTTATAGCCGCTGCGTTAACAATCTGCATCACTTCGGAAGCTCTGGGTCACCATGAACCCACAAAAGCAGAAGTAAAGCTGCAGTCTGATCCACATAATCCAACCGGTTGTACTTTCACTCTTAATCAAATCACACTTAAAACACTATTGTTGTTTTGCAAGCTTCTGATTATGCCATTATTGGGCAAATCTGTCCTGCTCCCACACGCCATACCCACACATCCAAACAAAACCACATACTTCTCCTCTTTCTCCTCACAGACACACAGACACACACACAGAGTCTGACCCTCGGGACCGAGTCGTGTGTTGGTGCGTCGGTCGTTTTCACCACAATGACCATGTTGACAGTCCTGCAAGACTTCAGCCGGGCTGCTTAGCTGAGTGGGTGTAAGCAGCACCATGACGTGTGCACACAAAAGGCCCCTTTCACAGGATCTCCTGAGGAAGCAATGGTGCTCTCACACATGCGCGCCTGCTCACCCCACCACTACGTAGACCATGCCGCAACATTACTCAATTAATCCAGAGAGTGGAAGCTGCCTGTTAGTTACATAAAACCAGCCATTGAGAAACTACATTGTGACTACCTATTTTTTGTTATTAGAACTAAGAGATTAGAGTCAACCTCGCCTTGACTCTAATCTCTGTGTTGCTGTGGTGCAATTTAGGGTCTTGGCCTTTTCCAGAGTGGATTTGCGTTGGTTAATGCGGCTGTGTGTGGTTGGATCTTTGGGAAAGGCAGCGGGAGACTGGACAGGTTTGTTTTGATTCCAGCCCATTAAATCTGCCGCCTCTCAGGTTTCTGAATGATGGTCAGCCAAGACAAACTGAAGACAGCACCTTCATATTATCTTGGCATAATTTGCAATTTTCTAACATTTAATTAAAAAAGTAACTGAAAAATCAATGCAGTTCAGCTGTATTGTCACTATACTTGCATGCAAGTAAACACATAAGTTGGGGTGTCTGTGGCTCAGATGGTCATAAGGTCGGCGGTTTGATCCTCAGCTTGTGTCGACATGCTCGAGTGTCCTTTCCTTGGGCGAGATGCTCCTGATTGCAGCTCTGCCGCCATTGGTGTGTGAATGGGAAACGGTGTGAAGCGCTTTGAAACCGCTAAGGTGATAAAGCGTTATATAAGTGGAGACCATTTACAACCAGGTTTCATGCCAATACGTAAAATACATCCGTTGGCCCGGTCGATGATGGAGTGTCAGTTTCATGTTTTTCACACCGAGGCGTAAAAAAATGAAGGTGCCTTACCTCGTTTTTTTAAACTGGCTCCCGGGCCGTCACATTGCGTGTACGACCACACCACACAGTTCAGCAAAGGGTTTTGTCTTTGATCTTTTTTGCTTTAAGTTTTGGGCATCTAGCGTGACACATTGTTCAACATTTTAGTTTTTGTCTGTTTTGTGTTAATTGTTTGTGTTATATTTGAGATGTTACCGGTACACGTACATACAAGTAGGGAGGCTGTGACTCAGACGGTAGAGTGGGTTGAACACTAATCAGAAGGTTGGTGGTTCGATCCCCAGCTCCTCCTGTCCACATGCCTAAGTGTCCTTGAGCAAGACACTGAACCCTAAATTGCTCCTGATGGTGTACCATCGGTGTGTGAATGTGCTCCTGATGACAGCACCTTGCATGGTGATCTGTCTCATTAGTGTGTGAATGGGAAAAACCATGTTAAAGCACTTTGAGACTGAAAGGTGATAAAGCGCTATGCAAGTACAGACCATTTACCGGGCTGAAACATAACATGTTCTCTTGTCTTTCCAAGATCGCTTCAACACCAATGTGCTGAAATATTAGGCACCCCACAACATCATAAAGACTAATAATAGAGTAATAATCAACCAGTGAAAACAGTAAAGCTCGAAGAAGCCTTTCAAAGTTGTAACCGAAAGTCTGAGTTACTAACTCGGGGTGGGAAGTTTAAAAGATGTGGACTTCAAGGCACCAGCGAGAGAGGGTCGAACTAACGACATCATGGCATTTTAGGCAAAGAATGGGGGGTGGATTGGCAGGAGATAGTGGAAATTAAAATGGTGGCTATGTTTAAAGCTGCTCGTTCAGCCTAATGTATTTTACAGCAGCCCTCAGACTTCTGTTCATTGTCTACACAAGACAGCGGTGGAAGGAGCTGAGGTCTGGCAGCACCGCACTCTGCTCCGTCTTTTCCTCTTATCTGATACTTCACTTCCTACAGTGCTCATGTGCCTGCTGTTTCACTGACTGTCAGTCTCTGCAAAAAAAAGGATAAAAATAAAGAGACACCGAAGCTAGTAAACAAACACTGGATGATAACAGGCGATGGAGTGAAACACCTGCTCCACCAGGGTGCAGGTTTGGTAAGCTGCAGCATCCTGTGATGAGGCGATGGCTCAGTAATAAGACCAACAGAAAAGAGTCCACAGGGGACAGATGGTAGTCTGGGAGAGCACCGCTGGTAAAAACCTTTGATTTATTTATAAGTCTCAAAGGGACACTTGAGCGATGAGTGTATACAGGAGGGAGGCGAGTACACACAGTGTGTGTGTGTGTGTGTGTGTGTGTGTGTGTGTGTGTGTGTGTGTGTGTGTGTGTGTGTGTGTGTCAGCGGCTGTTTTTGGAGGAGTATGAGAATATCGGTGCTTCAGGGGAGCACGATGAGCCGCTCCCTTACATGAATAATGAATTATTGCTGCTAAAATGGACTGTCTGGGGACTTCATAGTGTCTATGTTTGTGCACAAAGTTTTGACAGATGTTGTTGTTTTTTTCTAGCTGCATGGCTGCAAAGACTGCAATGGAAACGTCAATAGATATTAAGGTTGTTTCTGGCAGTTTAAGGACATTAATGACCCATAAATCATGTAATGTGTGATCATGGCAGGCAGTAATGGTGAAGAGGTTCTGCTGTCATTGGTGAGACCAGTTTCTCAATGTAAAGATAAACACCTTTACAGCTATGCTCAGTAACCATACCAAACAGCCACAATAACAGTCAGAGTAATCAGCAGTCATGATAATCTGATGGTTTTGTGAGGTCACCAAGAGGATAAGACACTCTTCTACAACGTGGTTTGAAACTAAATGTATAGAGATTAAAAATCCAAGTTTTTCTGTCCACTTACAGATTCTGATGTTTAACCTCAGGGTGTCTGGTAACAAACTGATTACCTGTCAGATACCTCTTATTCCGCAAATTTGAAATCAGTCTCTCACCACTTGAATTATTTTTGTGTGCAGTAGTAACATGAACCCAGAAGTTACAATTTTGGTGCCCTATACGAAACTCTATTTAATGTGGATTAGACATCATGGTTAATGCCTGGCATTAATACCAATCTGGCAAATCTGATTCCTAATTATGAGCCTCTTGGATGATAAACTGACTTTTGGGTTCACTCATTTTTTTTTCAGTTAGTAAATTGTCTGAATCCAGATCTACAAAACCAGAAACATAACCTGAAGTTCAGCCCACAGTCCAGTCAAGAGGATTTCAAACTGAAGATTAAAAACTCAAGTACCCAAAGCTGGGATGCATTTTTTTTAATGACATAGTAATCTTACCTCAGTGTGAAATCACCCGTTTTTCTGGCGCTTTTAACCACATCTCATTGTCTTCATCATCCAGTGGAATTTGCTCTGTTGACATGAATATGGCTTCATTGAAAAACGCCACCTGCTGATAGGAAATGCCAATAAAACAGCCAGTAAGGCGCCATGGGTTAAGATTATTTTACTAAACTGCAAATTTACTTTTGAAAGTAAAAAATTATCTGTCATGGTCAATTTAGTTCAAATAGCATTTTTTTTTTCAGAGAAACCATAGTTAGATTTCTCAAAGTCAAGTTTTTGGGAAAGAAAAACAGTTTTGGTGTCAAGCCTAGGTATCAGCACTAGCATCAATAGTTGAAACAATATCTGCCCTGTTGACAGGACACCTATATGCTAAAAAATTTGGGTCGCAACTCAATGACTAAGGAGAAATGTGTGTCCTGAGGCTGGACCAGTTGAGAGCTACAGGGTTAAAGAGGAGTAAAGAGAACATGAGCCAACAGGAAACCTGATGAGATAACCTCAATACTGACCTCATTTCAGAACCCTGGACAGCTCCCAAACTCTGCTGGCACCTTCTATATGTTACAGTCACTCAGTGTGTTCGTGTGTGTCCAAAGTTAACGCTCTAATCAAAACAGGAAATGAGATGAATGGAAAAAAAAATAATAATAATACACGCATATGCTACACACACTTTTCACCCAATAAAATAGACATGTGACAGTTCCCCATTACACTCCCTCTCAGTCTTACATCATGGAGATTAAAGGGTACAGTACAGCCGCTTGGCCCGACACACACTTGAGCTGCAGCTTGTTCCTATCTGCTCCTGTCTCGGCCATCTCCTTCTGTCTAGTGGCTTGTGCTCTGTCACACACACTCACATAAGCTCACTCACAAACCTCTTACATACCCTCTCACACTCTGTTCATTCGCGTCTATTAGAGACTGATTTCTTCTTTTGGTTTTTCATTTTCATCATTGGTCTCATATTTTCCCTCCCTGCTCTCTTTCCACATCTGCCCGTTCTGTTGTGTTTTTCTTTGTCTGTGATACTGACAGTGGGTGACATTGACTGATGTGTTGTGTTCAGGTGCCTGAGAGCGCTGGACAAAGCAGTTGCAAACAAAAGAAAGAACATTTGAAACAATAACCAAAATGTCTCTTCTGCTTTTTTGTGCATCTTACTGTTTCAGCTTCAGAATGAGTGCAGGTTCTTGTACAACAAGCTCAGGATTCAGACAAATGTGAGCATAATTTTGAAATCACTTTAAAAATGAAAATGTCAGTGTTGCTCTAATGCCAGATGAATGTCATTTATCTCCTAGGAGGACTGTGGACCTGAGGGCACTTTATTGCTGGGGAGGGAGAGTCAAGCTCTCAAAAAGAAAGAAGGAGAAGGCGAAAGAGGGAATAACTCCAACAGGAGAAGCAACGTCCTCCACGCTCTCTCCTGCCTGCTCTTCACAGCTTCACCAGGATGAGGTTGAAGGATGACCTGAACCCCATGCTGCTGCTCCTCTTCCACCTCATGGTGTGGATCTACACCATCATCACCTTCCTGCCTTCCTACCTCCTCAGCTGGATCTCCGGACCCGACGAGGGCTTCTACGGCTCGATGGAGGAGCGAGCCAAGAGAGCCAAAGCCCGCTCGGTCCTGGGACGTCCCGAGGGGCCCTACAGAGCGGTGAACGCCACCAAGAGGCTGGTTACGTCGCTGCACCCGAGGGCGGACACCCTGGATAAGATGTTTGAGTACGCAGCCAGGAGGTTCCCTGACAGAGACTGTCTCGGGACGAGGGAGGTGATCAGTGAGGAGGACGAGCGACAGAGCAACGGGAAGGTGTTCAAGAAGGTATATATGTGGAAACGCAGCAACAATATTGTACAGAAAGGAGAGGAATCAATTACATAGAAGTGTAGAGGGAAAAAGGTGCATTAAACAAAATATCAGCAGTAGCCCACATGACGGAACATCTTGGGAAAAGATTGACACCACTCTCAGGCAGTATCTGTTCCTTAAATGTAAAACTCGGTCAGAGGTCAGTTAGTTTATCTCAGCATAAAGACTGGGAACAGGCTGCTTCATTTTCAATGTGGGTTAATATGTTGTAACTCCCAGAAACAAGTTGAATAAACAAGTTACACCAATGATGACCACAAAACATCCACTGACATCAGTGTTGGAGATTTATATCATTAAATTACAAAATAAAAGTACATTTTAATCAGTTACTGAGAAAAATTTGTAATTAAATTACAGTTACTATTGAAAATGTTGGTGAGATACATCTGAATATGTTATTCTCAGTGAAAAGCTTACATATAGACAGGCTCCATTCATTTTGCAGTATGAACTTAAATATTGATCCTTGTTTTTAATTGGTTCTCTTGTTTTAATTTGCCCCGCCTCTCGTCTGCCAATCAAATCAGTGTGAATTGCTCTAAGCAACCACATCAAGGTGGATGACCATGTTGTCACATAAGATTAAGAGATATTTAAAAGAGTCACTTAGGAACCAGTGTAAAAACCTGTGAGCAGCACTCAGCCCTGTTGATAGTTCATCATCACTCAGCATGAGTCCACCTGAATGTAGACCTGGTTTGAGGTTCTGGGAACATTTGTCCTTCAATGAAGTCAGTTGTGATCTACAGACTTGTGATTTTATTTGGTGTTTTAAAATCAAACCATTTAAATCTGATTTGAAGTTATAATGAAGAACTTTTAATGAAAGTTTAACAGTAATCAATGTCGAGTTCTGTTGGGAGGTTTTCACTGACTGGTTTATAGTTTATATTTTTAAGGACTTTTCAGCTTTATTTCCCAGTTTAAATCATTTGTTATTAAAGTTGTCAAAAAGTAATCAAATGTAATAAGTTACATTACCTTGATTAAGTGATTCAAATAGTTAAAGTACATTAGATATTACATTTTTAACAGCAGTAATCTGTAGTCTTTTCGTAACCTTCCCAACACTGACATTACAACATTATATCCAATATGAAATATAGCAAAAAGTGTTGAGTTTAAAAGTATGAAATGACGAATGTGGTAATATTTGTCCAGCAAACCCTACATAGGTCCAAGAAATCCCCAGCAGCGTAAGGAATACTTTAACTGAAGCAATGTTTTCATTCACTTGTTGTGAAGCAAAGACTGATTATTCTAATTCCACATTTAACTCATACCAGCACCCAAATGCAGTTTATGTTTGATAGATAATCCGAAATTACCAGCACCAATAAACGCCCTCACATATGGCGCCATGGCAGGAAACTGTTATCAACAGATGCTCTAAGCTCCATCTGTTCATACTGAAGACATATTTTCCTTTCTTGTTCTCAAAAAAAATAAAAAAAAGGCAAAATAGTTTCCAAGAACAGCTGAGCACTGTAGTTTTTATTAACTTGGACGAATAGGTGCTTTCATTGTGAACTATTTTCAGCTGCTTTTTTGCCCATGTGAGTATTTACAGCTCCAGGTTGGTGTGGAGGCGGCTCAGTGTACTGCATGTCTATCCTAACGAAGGAGCATGTCTGACATTGTTAATCTGACTATTTCGAACACCACCAGACTCACCACTGAATGTGTCTGTTTCAGGATCGATTTTGAGGTATAAGAACATTTACGAGCCACTATTAGGGTGAACTTTTCTATTTTTTTTTTTTTATTATACAAGGTGTTGGGAATGGAAAAGACACAGCCTCTTCACAGATGATTGAAAATACAAGAAGGAATAGGATTTGAAAATCAACCAGTAGGCCAGATGTCAAACAGAAAGCTATAAAAAAAAAAAAAAAAAAAAGCAAGGAGGAACACAGAGGCTGACGCTGTATTGAATTGTTTTTCTGTACCAGACATTTGTTGCATTGTAGGTAAAAAAACAAAACAGTACCTCCTTCAAATCTAAACAGGATTGTTTAATTTAATTTGATTACTGAGCAGGCAAACTAACTCATCAAAATGTCCCCTCTTGATGCTTTCTTGGCCTGTTGTCTAGACAAACCTCTTGTAAATGTATAAAACATTTAAAATCCCAGTTAAAAGGTTGCAGTTATGCTCTTGCAGCTGACAGTTTGTTAGTCCTATATTCCATTAAGGTTACAAAATGGAGAGACAGGAGTGAAAATGGAGCAGAGAAGGGGAACAGGAAGGAGAGAACGGTATATCCAGATTTTGTTGTCATTGGATTGAGAGTATGAAAAGTAGCATTAGTCTGTCTGACCTCTTGCTTCACCATTTTGTGTATATTTTAGCCAAGCAGAACACTTTGGAACGGTGAATGAGCCAATTTTGTCGTGCATATACTTTACTGGTGCATTTCCCCACTAATCCCAGCAGCCTGATCCCTCTAATCCATTTAAACCTCACTGTTGAAACACTTATTGCTGCAACAGTATGTGGCTGAGCTATTTAGCTGCTAGTCATTGTTTCTAATGTGGAAAACTGCACTGTGGAGTAATCATTGTCCTTCTTTGTGTTTGTGTGCACTCGCATGTATTAACCAATAGGTGTCAGTATAACCTCACGAACACATGTGCGGGAAGCTCCCTCCTGTCAGCTGTGTGTGTGTGTGTGTGTGTGTGTGTGTGTGTGTGTGTGTGTGTGTGTGTGTGTGTGTGTGTGTGTGTGTGTGTGTTGAAGGATAGTCCAGCAGCCTGAGCTCCTGTTCTTCTCATGCAGATAGTAAAAGAGGAAGCACCTCTTAGTGAACTTTTGCTCCCTTTCCTGTGACTTTTTAAGACAAAACAGACCAAACGTGACTGTGGGAGTTCCTGCAGTAAAAAAAAAGAAAAAAAAGGAGTCCCCACCAACACATAATAGAAGCGGCAGGGTTCCCCAACGGTTCTGTGGTTAATTTGGTTAGACTAATGTTTGTATAGTCTGTGAAATGACTCACTGCATCCTGATATAAAGAAAAAAAAAAAAAAAAGAAAGAACCTAGACACATCCTTCCCCCTCAGTTTTGCTCCATCACTAATAACATATTTACCTCTCCTCCACCCCTCTGCAGGTAGTTCTAGGTGAGTACCGCTGGCTCTCCTACGAGGAAACCGACACGGCGGTGACCCAACTGGGCAGCGGTCTGGCAGCGTTGGGCCAGCGACCAAATTCCAACATCGCCATCTTCTGTGAGACTCGAGCCGAATGGATCATAACAGCGCAGGCCTGCTTCAAATACAACTTCCCATGTAAGTCCGGGATGTTGGAAACTATTGACAGATGCAATTTACACTATAAAGGAGGATTAAAAACTAAAACTAATGCTAACACCTCAGGAAAAGGACTTTAAATTCTAAGTATCTAAACTTGATTAGAAACAGCAAAGTCAAAATGGATCACACTCTGCATCAGCCTCAGTTTCTCTCTACCGAACAGTTTGGTATATTTTGTATTTCTTTTGGACCCTTTTATATGTCAAATTATGTAATAGGGTCTGGTTACGCACCACTGGGGATTGCTTCCTAAAGGCTGTAAATGGGTTCATTTAAAAACTACTAGAGCAGCCTTTAATCAGCATTGACCACCAACTCAAGCTGTAAAGAGAGCAGCAGGGGCCCTTCCTCAAAGTGAGCAGAGTTCAACTCCTTGTCGGTAAAAGACCAAAGCAGACTTTTAAAAATCAGTTTATACATTTGTCTTGCTCCTGCTTTAATTCCTCAATATTTACAGGTGCTACTGCTATTTGTATCACCTCATTTAGCTCTACTACCGCCACCATTGTTGGAACTACATTTCGAAACAAACACCTGACTTCAACATCATCGCACCCACACTGGTCGCGGGTTTGTCCGGTCCTCAGAACAGCTGAGCAAACCTCAAACAGGGTTTCCAGACTGTAAAGACTGAAGCTGTGAGCGACAGACGGGCGGAGCCAGGCTGTTACAAGTAGTGGGAATAAGGACCATAAAGCAAATAAGGCATGACACTTGCACCTGAGGATAAAGCAAAACAAAAGAACTTTACTTTTATAGGTGGGTCGAACAAAACCCAAAGACAAAACATCAGGAAACAGGCATAGGTACAAGCTTGCAATGGAAAAGGCTTCAGTGTTGAATTCATAATCCAGCAAAGGTGCAATGGCTGAAAGAAGGCCTACAGATGGGGATGACCGGAAGACAGGGAACAGGTGAGGCTGGCGTGGTGGGCAGGAGACACGGCGAGAGAGACAGGCAAACAGACTGAGGAACTCTGGTGGACACAGGGAGAGACATGGGGACTCACCCAGAGAGGGACGCTGCGTTCAAATTTAACTGGTGAGCTGGTGGTCACAACATGGACAAGTCGTGTGGTGCACATTGGTTAAGTCGTAAAAACACGGCCGGCGTCTACAAGCCACAGAGGCTAACAATTTGGCACGCTAACGGGTAGGTAACGTAATGCAGGAAATGTGAAGGCACAGATGGAAAAGATGAGGTCACTGGGAAGATCAACTTTTTCCACAGACGTAGGCTATTATCCCTGTTATGAAGACAAACTCGACATGACTAAAATAACAACATATTAGCTTAACACCCAAAGAAAAATGAACTTCCATGTCCTCTGCCATTTCCGTAAACATCAGCAAACACGTCGCAACTCATGAACCCGAGACTTTGAGAAAACGAGTTCTGTACGGACTCTTCTCGTGGACACGGTAAATACGACCTCATTTCAACGCAACAAGAAAGACAGACGGACAAAAACTGTGACACGGGCTCGTAATCTGACAGGAGAACTGACATTTTGAAAACCTGCTGATGTTAACATAGAAACACACACAGAGCATTTCCCTTATAACTCCCATATATGATACCAAATGTTTAATAATTAATCATTTTAAATTCTAATAGTGTTGAAAAAAAAAGAAGCTTTTTTTTTTAAATGGTATGTGGCTGCAGTTGAACACACTGAGACAGATGGAGGAGATTTTTCTTTTTTCATGGATACACAATAAATCTGTCCTTTCCATCTCTTTCGGTTTAGGTTGTTCTGTACTGCAACTTTAAACACAACTCCGAGGTCTCTGGTCTTTCCCACTTAGCAGCTTTCACATGTGTCTCAATGTGGCTGATTTATAGTAATTTCTGTGTGTGTGTTTGTGTGTGCGTGCGCGTGTGTCCGTTAGTGGCTGCAGTGGACAACTTGTAACTTGCATTGCCCAGCTGAGACAGAAGAAGGTCATATTGTCCCTTCTGCTCCGTTGTTACATAAGCGTCCAATTTCTTCTCGTTCACGCTCGTCCGTGTTCTTTCGACAGAAATACACTTAAATACAGACGAGAGGACATTTTTATTTTAAACATGCTTGGACAGGACAGTGATTGTACTCTTTAACAAAAAGACTTCTTGTGTAACGGGTCTTTCAGCCCAGTTTTCCAATTCTGCAGGTGGAATGAATCATTTAATGTCAGATCAAAGCTAATGTTGCTGGTTGCATTATTTCTGGGAACATTAAGAACTTTGAAATTAAAAAACAATTAGGATTACTTTAAACAAACCCAAGAAAATCAGCCATATGGCCTCTGAGAAAAGCTGCCTATAGAGAGCAAAGCAGCAGCCGCCTGCCGGGAAATGATTTACTCTTTAATATGTTCTGAACCGAAGCGTACACTACCTTTTATTTATCACAAGCTTTCACAGCAGTTCATTAAATCTTTTTGATTGTCCATGAAGGACTCTTCATTCTTTCTGCGTGCTTGAGTTTGGGCTCCATTAAACTGTCATGCTTGTAAAATACGCGGGGGGTTTAAAGGTTGGAAAGAGTAACAGAAGGAGAAACAGATGGGGGGAGGAGAGAGAGGGAGACAAGTGATGGCGTCAGAGGAGGGGAGAGGGGATCTACGTGAGCATCTCATGTTGACAGAGGCATCAAGGAGTCAGCCAAAGGCCCCCAGTGAACTCAAACACTTGGTGTGTGTGTGTGTGTGTGTGTGTGTGTGTGTGTGTGTGTGTGTGTGTGTGTGTGTGTGTGTGTGTGCACTGCATAGCCCTTGTACATTGGCACGTCAAAATGCACATCATCTGTTATGACTTTTCTGCACTTGTCAGTGAATAAAGTTAAATGAAGGATGTATAACAAGCAGCAGTTTCACATGTCTCTGTCTGTTGCTGCTTAGTGGGGTCTTTGCTAAGTTTCCTGTGTGTGTGTGTGTGTGTGTGTGTGTGTGTGTGTGTGTGTGTGTGTGTGTGTGTGTGTGTGTGTTCAGCTGGGGCCCAATCTAGTGTTTAGATCTCACGGCTGGAGGTGTCATGGCCCTCATCCACACACACACACACACACACACACACACACACACACACACACACACACACACACAAGTAGCAGTGCAGGAAGTATTGGAGCTCCATGACACAAGAAGACTGCAGTGTGACAAAGCCCTGTCCCAAAACCCTCCATGTCTGTGTCAGCCAGCCTCTCTCTCTCTCTCTCTCTCTCTCTCTCTCTCTCTCTCTCTCTCTCTCTCTCTTCGACTCTCTCCATTGCCTTCCTGTCACCTTTCTCTCCCTGTCTTTCACTCTCTCCTCCCTTTTCCCTTCCTCAATTAATTTGACCTGAAGGCAGTTTCTTTCTTAACAGACACACAAACACACTTTTACTATACATACATGTATGAAGGTGGTTAAAATAGTTCTGGGCCTTTTGTGCACAAACAGAGTTCAGCACAGGAATGCACATGCAGCAAGGGAAAGCTGTAACCTTCATGACTAAGTAATCTAAGTTATGCCATTTGACCAACACAACCAGCATCTCCCCTAATGTTGCCAATACATTATAAAGAAGAAAAACGACCAGAGGCAAGAGCATGGGAAATAAAAGTGTTTTTTATTTTAAGAAATGGAAAAATTCAAGGCAAACTGCTCAATCATTCACAGTCATGTGACTGTCAAGTATGCACTGCATTGGCAGTGAGGTTGGTTTGATAATCACTGGACTCAAGGGACAATCTATACTGTTGTCTCTTTAGTTTGCAAGTTAGCCAAACAACGACATTTTGTTGGAAACCTGCATCCGTCTATGTGCTTTTAATCTGAGGCTCTTTTTCTCTTGTTTTTGGGTCAGATTCTGTTCATTTTAAAGATTAAGAGAAATCTTTAAGCTGAAGCAAACAGGGATATTTAAGACATTAGTATGAATCCAGTTATGCAGTACAAATGTCCTGCCCCAACATGATATGTGCTTCCATGCACAAAGCCAGGTGCTAAAGACCTGGACTGGCCTGCACAGAGCCCTGACCTCAACCCCATCCAACACCTCTGAGATGAACAGGAAGGCAGACTGTGAGCCTGATCCTGTGCTGTAACATCAGTTTTTTTTTCTCCCTGAGTCTCTTGTGGCTGTTCCTGCAGCTGGAGCCCAAAATATAGCTGAACCAGAAGAGTAGAGGCTGACATAGCGGCAGATTACAGTTTATACAGTTCAACAATCACATATATAGGTGCCCACAGTCTATCTCTTCTGTAATCAGAGCAGGTCTTCCCGGAGGAACACGTGGCGTTTCATCTCACTATCCTTTTCAACACGAGATGCAGGAAAAAAGCTCTCGGTGTCGGATTCAAATAGAATTTGAACACTAACCTTCAATTCTCCGACTACTGACACTCCTAATGTGGATGCATTCATTCAAACCACACATTCCAGCGCTCCATCAGGCATGTGCACTTAGTCATAACAACAAGCCCCCTCACATACCAATACTGTTTCCATCGCCAACAGAGTGCTTATCAGGAAGTGGGAGCCTGTGTCCCCTCGCTCAGTGGCTGAGCTCAGGCCTCTGGAGGTGCCTGATGATGTCATCTGAGTGGGAGGGGCCAAAGTAGAGCCCCTGAGCTGTGTAGACAAAGTGCACGTACATCTTTACACATGTTTCACTGTTTCTATGTCGATTGTGCACAGACATAGACTAGATATTCAATTAATTTATGCAATGAGGATAAATATATTTGATAAATATTGTCCTATACTTCTGTTTATCCATTTTATTTATCCATGTATCATCTGCAGCACCTGGGATTTCTGGGTCAATAGAGTCAAGTGGTCATTCCTTCCATGTGTATTGTAATTATGCTATTTCAGAAAGTGCAGTGTAGACCTGTCGTCATTCAATTTTAGTTGACAATTAACTGTCATAAGAACGATTGTTCTTTTCTGTTCATTTAATGTCACTGTTTCAGTATAAGCCAAATCATTGTTTATTGATATATTTGATGAGGACCAAGAGCCCTTCATTTCCATTGAACATCAGAACATATAAATAAATGTTGTCCATTTAGACTTCATAAACAACAAATTTCACAGGGCAACTTATAAATTCAGGGCCTATCACTGAAATGTACAAAGAAATTATTGAAAATAACACATAGCAGTAATCAAAACAGACGTATATTATTATAATTTTGTATTTATGCATGTGTGTTGCAGTGATCACCCTTTACTCCACACTGGGAGGTCCTGCCATAGCTCACGCGCTCAATGAGACTGAAGTCACCCACATCATCACCAGCAGAGAGCTCCTGGAGACCAGACTCAAGGTGAGAACACACAAACACACAAAAGAAAACTGCAAATATTCTGCTTATTTACAACCCTGTTCCCGAAAAAGTTGGGAAACTGTAAAATGTAAAAAAAAAAAAAAAAAAAAAAAAAAAAAAATGCAGTGATGTGCAAATTACATATGCCATATATATAACACATATAAACATGATCCAGAAACACTGCCACCTTCTCTCGGCCTGACCTCATTTAAGATGGACTGAGGCAAAGTGGAAAACTGTCCTGTGGTCTGCAAATCAAAATTTGTATTCGATTCTTTTTAGAAATCATGGATGTTGCATCCTCCGGTCTAAAGAGGAGAGGGACCTCCCAGCTCGTTATCAGCGCACAGTTGAAAAAAACAGCATTTGTGACACGACACCGTCTCAGGTTTTTTGGAAACGAGGTTGTCAACGTTACAGGAAATGTGGGATTTATTGCAAAACCCAAACTGTGTTTAGGCATCAGTAGCATGTTGGGTTAGAAGCAATGACACTTCTGAGAAGAAGATGGATAGCAAATCAAATAGGATCGTCTATTGGCTGCACCTTCTCCATCCTCTCAGACTTATCATGTGCTGTTTGTTCAATAGTTCAAATTAGACAAATGTTATGAAGCTGTGATTAATGGTAATTAATATGTATCCAGATGTCTCTGGTGTCTTACTAGAACATTAAGCCACCGTTATCCATGAGAGAGAGAGAACACAATGGGACAGTACTGACTGAGGAGGACAGTGTGTCATCACGGAGACATAAAAAGTGAACAAGTGCATGTCTTATGGCCCGTTATGGACAGGTTCAATCCCCAAAGGCTCATGATGCTCTGGCATTTCACCCCCCTTTTATCAAAGTGGCATAAACACAAACCTGCTCCGCTTACACTAACACACACTCCCTCTGAGCCCAAATATTGATGAAGATTGTGTCTATTGGATTTCTGGTGACTTATCAGATATAAACATGCTTTTCATGTGTCAGTGGAAACAACACGTGCATGCTTGTCACGTTTGTGCTGTGTGTGTGTGTGTGTGTGTGTGTGTGTGTGTGTGTGTGTGTGTGTGTGTGTGTGTGTGTGTGTGTGTGTGTGTGTGTGTGTGTGTGTGTGTGTGTGCGTGCGTGTACATCAGGCTATCCTATTTGAAGTTCCAAGGCTGCAGCATATCATTGTAGTGGAGAACACGTCGTGGTCCGGCTATCCACGTGGCATCAGTGTCCACAACATGGCTGCTGTTCAGAAGCTGGGAGCCAGCTGGGAGAATGGTAAGTGTTTCGTGTGTGTGTGTGTGTGTGTGTGTGTGTGTG
The DNA here is from genome assembly GCF_022577435.1 of Embiotoca jacksoni. NCBI lineage: Eukaryota > Metazoa > Chordata > Actinopteri > Embiotocidae > Embiotoca > Embiotoca jacksoni. Next base: position 2,808,475 of record NW_027185274.1, read on the forward strand.
TGTGTGTGTGTGTGTGTGTGTGTGTGTGTGTGTGTGTGTGTCATTTTACTTTCTCATTTTGTGGTCTCGAGTTCACTAGTCATAGTCACAGAGGTACTGCTGTTGCTGTATGCCACCCGGGTTCTTTGGATCACGGTGTTTATTGTTAGATTTTCAATGACAGATGAAGTTCCAGCAATAAAATCGAGGCCCCTCATTCAACTTAAAGCACTTTCTTGTATTTTAAATATTATTACACCTGTTGTATCATCTGTCATGACATACGGCAGGGCTTCACGGGAATTCCAGAACTACTTGTGCAGCATAATCAATTTCTCAGTTCCCAATATGTTCCAGCCTGCTTCACCAATCTTACACCAATAGTACACTTGGAGCTTTCACGAGGGCAGCAGTTTGTTGAGGTGGTGCTTAGCCTCTTTTAGCCAAAACGTTTTTCACCCCTTTTGTCAAAGATAGTTACTGAATGTGGGTTGAAGCACTGTTGTGTTTATCTCAGTAAGCAACATCAAGTATTAACTACTGATCCTAGCACCGTGTATTAATTAGCATCTAATTAAGAGAGAAAGGTTTTTGGCCACTGAGAGGGAGCAGAAGTAAGCTATCATCCATAGACTGTGTATAAAATGATGTAGTCTGTGGGTCTGAAAAGTGAAGCAAACATGGAAGTAACTTAAAGTGCAATACAGCCGAGGGCCACTAGGGGCTGCCTAAAAAAAAAAAAAAAAAAAAAAGACTCTCGCTCAAAGAGACCTCCATTTAAAAAGTGTCAAGTTCTCTCACGAAATACTCACATTTTTTAAAAAGCCACTACAGTGTCATTTGTTAAATTCACTCCTTCTGATCAGCGTACCGGAAGTCCTTCTGAAAATAATTTAATCATTGATTAGACTTCAGGCCTCAAAGAGAGGCATGTATGGGGGCCTGTCTGGATTGATTGACAGGCCTGGTGTGCAATCAGGTTTGCGGTGTAGGTGGGCGGGATTCAACCTTCACTCCTCCCTTGCTCCAAATGGTCACGTCTGGCTCGAAAAAAAAAACCAAAGATGGCGACCAAAAGCTTTCAAATCAATTCACAAACCACTGAGTGACGTCAGTGGGTTGCTATCGGCTACCAACAGAATATTGATATGTTATCACCTATATTGAATCAAAGTCCAAAAAACGAATTTGTCAGGAGGCAATTGATTTTTGAAAGCAACCAACATCAGAGCTCCTTCAACATTTCTCCATATTCAACAAACCTCCATATTGAACTGAACAAATTGAATATATCAGTATCAGCCCAAGCAGATGAAATGTTACGCACTGAGAGCTCCTGTGTTTAAGAAGCATCTGATAAACTCTTTTGTAGATGTTGTAGTGGCAGACTCTCCCGCTGCTGCAAACAAAATGTAATGGTCACGGTGGGTTTTTTGTAGTTTTGTTAGATATGGATGTGGGGGCGGATTGGTATCAGTCCCATTAGGTCATGTGAATGAGGACGTGCTAACATCTGTGTCAGATTATAGTCGATAGCACGCATATTCAGTCAGTGGACGGATGAGGACGAGCCCCCCCTTGGCTTTTATTGAGGTCCCTCTTGAACCTGCTGACCCAAAACGTGAGGAGCTGGTAGTTTCTTGTGCAGATAAAGGCAGAAGGAAGTGGGATTAGAAAGGGAGGATGGAGCGCTGGGATGTAGGGGAGGGTCGTGTTTACACACAGCGCTGTTAACTTCTCATGACATCAGGTCTCGGAGCACACACTCCAACATGCTTCATATCTGAGTAACGGCAAAGAGAAAGAAGAGAAGCGAGGTCCTCCCTTTGTGACTGTGTTATAATTTAGTCATCATCCTTTGGTGTGTCGGGGCCTGCTGAGCTTTAGTGTCTCAGTTCTGTTTTTGTTTTACACCATAATCAACAGAGGAAAAATAAATCTAATCTCATATCGACCACTCTGCATGAAAGAAACTTCTGTCTCATTCATTTGAATGAAGCAGCAGGATCCAGTAAAACAAAGCAGTGTTCTGCGTAGTCCTCATTAATGTAAACCCTCGTGATTTTAAGACTAAGTAAAGACTAATTACAGCTCTGGTAGCTCTCCCCAGTCTTGACATATATTAAGCTTTCACTCATACTTAATTTTCCTAGTTTGCATTTGAAAGGCCACACCAGCCGAAAACACCTTTTCGATTGTCAAATGTGACGAGTGCTGTGGCGGTTTTTGTAACCAACGATCCGACTTTCACCGCACTCTGAAGCCGGGCCCTTTGTAGCTAACACGGGATCCTGCACAGCTTTAACAGCTTTCACTGTCAGCTGCAGAATCAGGTTTGCACGGTTGTGATTGCAAAGAAGATTCAAAGCCCACAAGGTGATCGTTAAGTCCAAAGAAAACACACTCAAACATTTATCTGACAGCTAGCAGATAACACAGTTTCCACCAAATGGACGCAGTTGAAGTCCTAATCCCAAAAAAAAGAAAAAGAAAAGGAAAGTGCAAGAGAAAGTGTTGGACCGAGGAAAGAAGAAGATGAAAAAAAGTGTAAGAGTGAGCGGAAGATGAGATGAGAAAGAGGAAAGATAAGTGATGGAGAGGAAATGGTGTTTTTGGCCGGCACAGTCAGACAAACCGTCCGCCGGGCCAAGAGGGGCCTGATTGTTTAATATCACAGCGGACTATTTTCCATGCACGTGTTTGACTCCTTTGAAATTCAGTACATTTTATTTTCTTTCTCTCATCAAGTCGGTTCACCCAATGCCCGTCCAACTTAAGGAACATACAGCATCAATCAGTTATTTATATTTAACCATCTATTTAATCTCCTCATGTATAAACAGAGCTGCATTTTTGTACTGGTACAGTTTAGTCTGTCTTCTTGTGTGTGTGTGTGTGTGTGTGTGTGTGTGTGTGTGTGTGTGTGTGTGTGTGTGTGTGTGTGTGGTTAGTTAATATATATATACACACAAATCACAGTGTCATTTTATAAGCCATTCGTGTATTACAGTCCTGTCATATTCTGGTTAAGTGGTACAAATAATTACCTGAAAGAGAGAATGTAAATAAAAATGATAAATGTGTGTGTGTGTGTGTGTGTGTGTGTGTGTGTGTGTGTGTGTGTGTGTGTGTGTGTGTGTGTGTGTGTGTGTGTGTGTGTGTGTGTTACAGCAGCACGTGAGCGTAAGCAGCCGCTGCCCTCCGACATCGCAGTCATCATGTACACCAGCGGATCCACGGGTATCCCAAAGGGCGTCATGATCTCCCACAGCAACATCATCGCTGGCATCACAGGAATGGCCGAGAGGATTCCCAACCTGTGGTAAAGCATACACACTGACTTCCCATATGGGACATGTGCTGCATGTATATTGTAGTGCTTTTTCTGCTTGTCGGGTAAGGCTGTGGACATTTCCAACAATATTTAATGAGATTTGTCATAGAGTTTTTGTTTGAATTCTTTGGTCCAATACTTTTAATTGTGGTGATTTTAGGCTGTAAAAAGGTTTATTTTGCTCATCTGTCTGTCAAATATGAAGCCGCAGGAGGAAGCAGAACTATAAACTTTACACCTTTCTGTGTGATTGACATTTTTGAATGAAAAAAAATGACGCACATGGAGAAGCAACTTTTTTTTTAAATTCACTCCTTAAACCAGCAAATCTCCATGGTTACGTGACAAAGCAGAGACATCAAACACTTGAAATAAACAAAAGAGCTTTAAATTTGTTAATTACCAAAAGACAATAACGCACTGCATGAGTGGAAGCACAAGAAATCCCCTCTAAGTCCTTATGCTAAGCTTCGCTAAACTCATGTTGCAATGCAAACGTCTTGCTGCTGCTTGTTTCAAAGGAATACTTTGACATGATGGGAAATATGCTTATTAAAACAAAAACCGAGTCTTCTCTCTGAGGAACGAGACGGGAGTGAGAGGAAACGAGCAGGGGAGGGAGCTTAGTATGAGTGGAGAAAATAATGTGGGAGGATGTGAGACGGATGGAGGTTAGAGGGTTTGCGCCTGTCACGATCTCAATCAGACTTCTTATGAAAGCTTTCTGTTGTGTATTAAGTAATACGACTGTTTGAACCTCCTCACGCTGAAGTTTAAACATGTTCACTGAAATGTGATTCCCCAGAATTAATATGTGGCCAGTAGATCATACTTCAGTCTAAACAAAGAAAAGAGTGGCTCCTGCCTTGAACTGATTCACAGTGTTTATCTTCTAAAGATTACTAACCTACGGTTTAGGATTCAAGAAATCACGAGACTATGTATGTAAATTCTGGTTAATGATACTAATTACAGGAAATGCTTGATTCATTTCACAGAGTGAACGTTAAAAGCACAAACCTACATGCGGGAGCTCACGAAACGAAGGAACAGAAGCACACCTCTTAATGATCTCATGTTCCAGTTGTTGGTGTCTTTGTGTTCACAGTGAGGAGGACACCTACATTGGCTACCTGCCTCTTGCCCATGTGCTGGAGCTGAGTGCTGAGCTCGTATGTGTTTCCCATGGCTGCCGGATCGGCTATTCGTCTCCTCAGACTCTCGCTGACCAGGTAAAGTAACACTAAACCTAAAGCACACCGTGAGCTTCAGGAGAGCCAACTGAAATGTACCCGTACACCCAAAAACTGTGCAGTTTGAAGGTCGATACCTCTCTTATCTGTATGATAAGCATAAAGCTCAGCAAACAATGATGTTGACATTCTTCTGTCTCTCATAACTTTTACAAAATGTCCACTTCTGGTTTCATAGCAACCAAAACAGAAACACAAACAAACAGAAACTTTAAACTTTAATTGAATCTGGCAAACCTTACAGTGAGTGATCTTAAAATATTGTTGATGCGTCACTATGCATACGCTGTTAGGAAATCACCTAATTATCTGAGATACCCGTCTCTATCAGGACTGTCCACAACTGGACACTCGTACAATAGTGAGCCTCTCTGCACTCCCTCCAACTAAATTTGTTTTCTCAGGTATTTAAGAATCTGCAGGTCCAGATGATCTCCTTCTCTCCTCCACCACTCTGTACACAGAATGATTAAATGTACATTTATAGCCTTTATTGAGCACATTTCAGACCCAGTATTGAATCAACAATTTTACAGTTTCCTTCAGCTCCGGTTAGCTTCACTCAGTGTTGCTTGCGCCGCTGCAAGTCTCTGATTGGTTTTCAAATTTGAGCTTAATCTGGTCGACACTCAACTCAACCCAGCTGAAGTCCCACAGATCCTTCATACATACTTACACATGTGACAGTGAATGATGAATGGAGACAAGGACGTTTATTAGATATTTAAGCAACTTTTAACAATTAAACAAGATATGAAAAACAGGAATTTGTAGAATATAACTGGTTTAAACCTACAAAACATATAAAATTACTTTAAAGAACAAATTACAATAAGACAAAGGAGTGCTAAAGGATTATTGTCTGTAGCCGTGGACAGGACGGGGAGAGCATTTCTACGAGGATATTCACCATGCTCCCATGAAGCAAAACAGAAAGAGAAAATAATACAAATTCTGGAGAAAGTCCCACAAAAAAATACCACTAATACATAATTATGGCAGTTTAAAGTGCAGTTGAATAACTTAGGAAAAACAATTAGCCTGGCGCTGTCCAAAAGTCCTCTAAAGCTCACTATCTTGTTTGAAATGTGTGTTGAAATCTGATGTGTGCAATCATTAGTGTGACACTGTTTATTTTTCTCACCTGAAGTCAACCAAGATCAAGAAAGGCAGCAAGGGAGACACCAGCGTCCTGCAGCCTACTCTGATGGCCGCTGTCCCGGTACGTCCAGACGATACACTCAACACAATGCAAAGCTTTGCTCAGAATAATGATGGACAAGCCTTAATATTGACAGTTTCTCCCCCTAAAGTCTGTGCAAACACCGATGTTTGATTGACATGTCTGCCAGCAGATCAGATTTCACTCTGTATTTGTCCATAGTCCAGCTGTGACTGAGTCCAGCAGGCCTGGATCTGCTGGATCTGGTTCTGAACTGACTGTGACGTAGATACTTGCTGCATCCTCCCGATGGCCAGCGCTGCTCTTTATCACCAAACAGTGTTTGACAACCAGAGGATAAAGTGGCATATTTGAGGTGTGCTTGTCGGGGAGTATATTCTAGTCACTAACCGATCTCAGCGTTAATGATGCCAAGATGGGCTTTACTCACAACTTTGCATAGCTGAATTGTTTTGTTAATGTTGTCCCACCCTTCCACCAAGTCCTCTATTAGTTCTAGATGGAGTTTATAATTAATGGAAACAAAAAAGTAGGGCATGCAGTGTGGCGTGGAAAGCAAACTTTGCAGTCAGGGTGTTATCAACAATTTTAATCTAACATCGTATCAGGAATAAAGCCGCTTTGAATTTAATATTTTACATAAATAATGTACTTAATGACTTAACTTGTATGTGAAAGGGGTCAATTGTACAAGTAGTTACAAACCCAGAGAGCATTAGCATCCGACTCTCAAGGTCCCTTCAGCTTCATGGTGCATTTTTGTTGTTTTTGTTTTACAGCAATGCAACATTTGGTTCAGACTAACTGATGTCATCGTCTATATTTCCAGCAGCATCGTGCAACAAAAAAAGCTCTTAACAGCACCGAACACAACCTGCTCAGAACCAAACAACAGACTGACAAAGTTAGCGACTACCTGGTGAGGCTAGCAGAGCATTCAACAGCTAAAAACACACGTCTTTCCATCAGGACTTAGTGGATATAAACAAATCAAAGTGAAGGTAAATATTGTTTGGAAATTCACCTGGTGGCCGGAAGAACGACTCCTAATTTAATGTTAATGTTTGAGTTGGCTAAAATGTTTGCAATCAACTTTACAAACCAACACTTAAAGATGAAGAAGTTTAAGATTCTGATCATACTTTTATGATCTCTTTGCTGTATGTTGTCAGTTAGTTAACATTTTATCCAACCCAGTATCACACTACAGCGTGTAATACACCCGTCAGTCCACTAGAGGATACCGCGTCCACGGAGCACCTGTGTGTGAACAAAACAAAGACCCAGCAGCGTCTCCACTCCTTTGTCTTTAAATCCACGCTGACCTTCTCCCAGATTCAAACACTCCTGTTTGTTTTGTCAAACCACTGGATCGCAGACTTTATAACTCTTTGTGCTTCTTCACATTACTACTTAACGTCTGACACCGTATCCTCTAGTGGACTGACGGGTGTATTGCAGGCTTTGCCGTTGTACCGGGCCGTTTTCTCCATAGTAATTTATATGTTCATTATCCTGTCAATAATGAATAATAAAACTGAGAAGTAGGTATGGACACTTCCAGCAAAACTACTATTCGAAATTCGCTGTGAACTATTGGATTTTTAATCTGATATTCGCATAATGCCGGGACAGTTTTACCTGCAAAGCTCCGGACGCCTGAGAGCAGCGTGTTATTCTTCTCCCCATGTTATTTCATGTGGCTGGCAGGCAGTTTTTAGCTGCATTACCGCCACCTTCTGACGGGAGTGACGCATTACAACTGCGCGCAGGAAAAAACGGGGAATAAGGAAGATTGATAGTTGTACATACTAATCGATTTTGTAGATTATAACAACTATTCGAATATTCCAAAATCGTGCCCCATCCCTACTGAGAAGTGGTCTGCTTTGTGTACTTTATTGTTTGATGAGACTGTCAGGGAAGTGTTACATTCTGACAAAGACACGGTCCTCCATCTATATTCTTGTTGGCCAATATTTTCAAGCTTTATTAACTCAACTATCACCATTAAGTCAAGCCCATATAAAAGGTGAAATCCTGACTTTGCAGTGATGACTCTGTTTTAATCGTCATGTGATGTTTTCTACTAGTCAGTGAAACATGATGGAACTTTACTGCCATGAAGAAAATTGAAACGACTAAACCTCTCAAATACCTTTGATCGTGTTAGTTAGACAGTACGGCCGCTAGTTCGAGACGGTACATCGTCGCTGCTGCGTTCTCACCCTCTCTCACACATCATGACGACAGCCCCCACCAACTCCCCTCCGACCCCCACCCTCCACCGCCCACCCCAACTCCCAGCGGTCGTAGTGTAAAGGCCAAAGGGCCCCAGTTTCTGGAACCATTCACAGCTGTAAACAGAACGTGAGAAAGCCCCATGTGGTTATCCCCACGACACACACACACACACACACACACACACACACACACACACACACACACACACACACTCACACTCACACTCACACTCAACCACACACTCAACCACACACACACACACACACACACACACACACACACACATACACACACAAATTGTTTGCTGTGATATGACAACAGACTGCTGCATGAATCCTGTGTCTACTTCTTCTCTCTCTGCTCTAGCGTCTCACACACACACACACACACACACACACACACACACACACACACACATATATGTACCCCCACTGTGAGCAGCTGCTTTTTACTGCTTTTTTGTTTTGTTTGTGCCCTTTCCCCCATTTAAGTGAGACCAACTTTTGAGGACTCTGCTGATTGGTGTAATAAGTGTAGTTAATCTGTGGGTTTCACTTCTCTCCACTTTGTCCCATTGACAGTACAAAATATTTCCATTTCCTATGATTGACATTCCTCTTCCCAGCACCATCCTGTTCCTATCACCGTTTCACCCCCATTTTATCCAGTTTGTCCTTGAGAAATCATGAAATTCCCTTCAACATGCATAAGAGTATGTCATGACAGAAGGCCTCTTTGAGTCTTTTCAACACGTTTTGAAACACTCACCGACCTGTAAGCTGCCAGTTCAAGCAAAAATGCTCAGCTAGACCCTTTTTATTCTACCTAACCTAATTTAACAGAACCAGTTGAGAAGAATGTTTTTCTTCAGACATTGGTGGAAATTGGAAAAAAAATTCCCCTTGGGGATTAATAAAGTAACTACCTAACCTAACCTAACCTAACCTAACCTAACCTAAATTGGTGGATACAGAGCTACAGAGTGGGCGCCTCCCACTCAATCTGATTGGAAACCTGGCAATACTACGTCCCGCCCACTGATAGCTGTAACCTGACTACACCACAGGCCTGTCAATCAAACAGGCAACACCCTCCAAAAACAAAGCTTTTTTAAGCTTATTTTCTAATCAATGACGCGATTATTTTCAGATGGACCGCCAGAAAACTAATAAGAAGGCTCAACTTTAGCTAACAAGACCAAAACTCTTTTTGGAGCCAACCTCTCGTGGCCTCATTTTTCAGAGTCGGAAGCTACATCCACTTTTCTATACAGTCAATGGGTGAAACATGAACTTTCATTTGGAGTTGGGTTTTTGGCCAGCAGGGAAATGTGAATTCAATATTTGCTATGTTTTAGCTCTGTTTTGGCCTCCACCAACTCCTGAGGGAAATTACTGGTTCTCTGGCTGCTAAATGCTTCACTATGTTCACCACAGGGATTCTAACTGTGTCTATCTGCTGTTTGATGCTGAGCAGGTCGAGCACAGTAGGTCTCTAATAGAGTTAAGAGTGACCCAAAACTGAAAAAGGGAGTTAATCAATCAAACAGCCCAAAGTTCACTATAAAGCCCCATAAAGCTGGAGGAAGCTGCACATTCTGGACATAATTCTTTGTAGGTTCATCTGTGACCACATGAAAGCATCGTTATTGCATAATATTGTTTATAGCCGCTCTAAGGGAGCACAGAGTTTGTACATTTTCTGGAAATTGTTCTGCCTTGCCTCATGCAACAGTCACAAATCATATCTCCTAATACCACAATGAACATTTTCGCAAAAGAGCTGCTGAGTGTGAATGATTCAGATCATGATCGTCTGGCGTCCCATTTCACTCCTGCAGATGAATGCAGTTCTCTGATACGTTTCATTCAACTTTTGGAGAGATTTAATGTTGTGGATTCCTTTGTTTTGTCTCAGATTTTGTAGGTCACTCTCTGTTAGTAGTCCATTGGGGAGCATTACTGTTATACAACTAAATTTAAGGAGCACATGTTCCACATTTTGCCTGTTTGTTCCATCTCACTTGTTGTTTGGACTCTTATTTGCAGAAAGTGTTCTTTACGATTTTATAAGCCAACGATTGTGTTCAGCTTGGGTCAGAGTAAATTCCTCCAGAGCAGAGACGACCGCCAAAGTTTCTTAAGATAATCTTTATCATTATTTTTATTTTTTAAATATGGCAACAAAAAAACAAGCCACAATTATGAAAATATCATGATTTTAACTTCATCCTTGGTTTTATATGAATCTGTACAGAGCTCTCACCGACTGCTATATTAGGAGCTGCAGGGACAATGCAACTGTGCAGCAAGTCATTTCTCTCAAAATATCTTTTCATCAAGCAGTTCAGTACAAAATCCAATATTTATCATCTCATATTGCCTTCAGTGTGAAGTATTCTCCTGCTTTGCATTTCCAATTTGTCTCTTTATCAGTCGCACTTGTTTCCCCCTACTGTTTTCTCTTCTTCATTCATTTTATCACGTCGTGTTCTTTGTCTATTTCACCTACCTGTCCCACCTCCTGACTCCAGGAGATCATGGACCGCATCTATAAGAATGTGATGACCAAGGTCGAGGAGATGAGCTGTGTCCAGCGAACACTCTTCATACTGGCGTACAACTACAAACTGGAGCAGCTTGCCAAAGGATATAGCACACCACTGTGTGACAGGTATGTAGATGAGTTGTCGCAGTTGTGCGAGAGTCTTAAGGCATTGTTAAAAGTAAGATAATTTCCTGATGTGGTAGATACCTGCCTTTTTCTAATATCCTCTCTCGTCTGTCCATCCAGGCTGGTGTTTGGGAAAGTCCGCTCTCTGCTGGGAGGTCGGACGCGGGTCTTGTTATCAGGAGGCGCGCCGCTTTCAGCAGCCACGCAGCGCTTCATGAATGTGTGTTTCTGCTGCCCCGTCGGTCAAGGGTACGGTCTGACGGAGACCTGCGGCGCTGGAACCATTAGTGAACGTAAGCAGAAATGTAAAACAAGCGTGTAATACACCTGTCAGTCCACTAGAGGGTACCATGTTAGAGTCACGTGTTGCCTCAAGTGCCTAAGGTGCCTTAGCTTTGGCAACCAAAAAAACACCTGGTTATGTTTAGGAACAGATCATGGGTTGGATTCAAATCATAGGGCCTCATTCACCAATATCTTCTTAAGATTTTTCTTGAATTTGTTCTGAAGAAATGTCCTCTGAAAAAGTCTGCGTCAGATTCACGCCGTGTTCTTAAACCCCGGATTTGTTCTTAGACTGATCCACGGTCCTCGTAAACTAAAAGCGTGTGCCAGTTGTCCCTAATTAGCACAAGTAAATGCCCTGCCAATGCCCATAAAAGGACATGAGACTGCAGTGCCGTGTGCACAGTCACAGACGGTGAAGGAGAAGAGAGAAGTTGAATGAAACATAAATAATTCTGACAGACGGTAGAGCAGCGAACTCCAAGAGGAACAACAACTTCAGCAGGAGGTGAACAGAAAAAGCTGTTCACCTGCCCCCAGAACCAGTTCACCTGCCCCAAGATCCTGTTCACCTGACAGACAGCCAGGTGAACAGTGCCACTATTACAATCCCAGAAACACAGAAAGCTTAGAAACTGAAAGTAAAGTGTGTTATTGGTTTTTTTAGTGATGTGTTTCCTTCTCGAGAATAATTGTAATATATAAAGAATCACAATGTAAAAGTCAAATACATTTTAATTAACTACCAAGCAATTCATTGCTGTCAAACCTGGAAGGCAAAGCTGTTTTCCGCTTGTCAGGGTGTTAGTGTAGTGATTATTCAAAGCCTTTGTAAAGTAATGAAAATAATTTTTAAAATAAAAGATATAAAAAATATCATTGTAGAATAAATAATATAATATTATACAAGTGTAGAATTGAAGAAAACGCAAAACCAATGATTTGGCACAAACATTTCAGCACTCAGATGTGCGTACGTCTGCTCTTGAGTGTTCGTAGATTTGGTTCTTACCTAAGAACAAATCCCAAATAAGAAAACATTGGTGAATGCCAGAATCTTAGTAAAAATCTGCGTAAATGGGATTTAAGAAGAAATTTCTTCTTAAGAACGGTTGGTGAATGAGGCCCATTGACTGTATGTAAAAGTGGACGAAGCTTCCGGGTTTGAAAAATGAGGCTGATAAGAAATACCACCAAGTGCCACTAGAGGTCGGCTCCATAAACCCTCTGAGAGTTATCTCGGTGTCGTTCGCTAAAGTCATTCCATCTTAGTTTTCTGGCCGTCGATCAGAAAATAATCCCGTCATTAACTGGAAAATAAGCTTCAAAAAGCTGTGTTTTTGGAGGCGTGTCTGTTTGATTGACAGGCCTGTGGTCAGGTTAGGCTACCCAAATAAAATGAGATATTTTAATTGTAAAAAGTTGAGATGATGTCAGTGACCTCCTCTGAATGTGGTCTGAGTGGGATCCCAATGCATCCGGCGTGCGTTCACGCCTACAGTTCTAGCTGTGCACTTGTGATGCGATCACCCAGGATGGATGTTACTGCCAGGTATGAACAGGCTCCTAGTCTTGTTCATCTGCAGTGATTCACTGTGAGACAACAGCAGGACATCAACAGGAACAGCTGCTTTGTAACTAAAATGAGATTAAATAAGTAATTTGCTCTAAATTAAAGTTAATCAGCTGGAAACGTTGCATATTATTGAGCAACTGAGTTATTAAAATGATGAAGTTTCCACAAGCTGAGAGCAAAAATGAAAGCAGTGGGAGGACACGGAGAGGGACGGAGCGTTTTACAGCCGGGGATGGGAAAATGGATGAGAGGCAAAGGATTAGCAGACATATTGTGCCGAGGCTGCAGTAAACAGAGGAGGAAGTAGGATGTCTGTTTTGAAAAGACAGAGCACTCTGGATAAATCAACATGAGCAACAATTCTTTGTACACTGAGATCCCAGTTAGTATCAAGATTTTAGCCTGTTGTGAAATCCAAAGTAATGGATGTGAAAGTTCATGCTCACAGACATTCCTCACAGCTTCTCACAAACATGAAAATCTTGTTGTTGTGGGTTTTTTTATGAATGTGCATTAATGCCTCTCACATCTGTGGTGGGGATGTCTGCTACGATCATCATGCAGCTAATTTGTTGGCTTCGGTGAAATAACAGAAATCCTCTCAGCCTTTCCCAGCAACACAAAACAAAGAGATCTGCCCGCTGCCCGCTGCACGCCACCTCCACTGCGGTCATTTGAGCTAGAACACTGTGTTGTGAGCACTCCTGTGGGATGGGGTTTCCATGGCGAGGGAGCAAGTGAGGTCGTGTTGCTATGGCGATAAATGTCCTGCCGTGATCCAAGTGGGCTTGTGTGTATATGTGTGTGTGTGTGTGTGTGTGTGTGTGTGTGTGTGTGCCTGCGTGCGTGCGTGCGTGCGTGCGTGCGTGTGTGTGTGTGTGTGTGTGTGTGGTTTTATTGTCTGTTCCAGTGTGGGATTACAGCACTGGGAGAGTGGGAGGACCGCTGGTTTGCTGTGAGATCAAGCTTAAAGACTGGGCGGAGGGTGAGCCTGCTCACACACACACACACACACACACACACACACACACACACACACACACACACACACACACACACACACACACACACACACACACACACGCTCTCTCTCTCTCTCTGTCTGATCACTCTCACTCTCACACACACACACACACACACACACACACACACACACACACACACACACACACACACACACACACACACACACACGCTCTCTCTCTCTCTCTGTCTGATCACTCTCACTCTCACACACACACACACACACACACACACACACACACACACACACACACACACACACACACACTTTCCATCCACTTCTCATTTCTACATTTCTCAGGCTGGTGAGATTGTCACCATTCCATCACCTTGTAAGGAACGCCGACCCCTTTTCTCCCGACTCCTGTTCAACTTCCATCTTTTTACGTAACGGATAATAACTCATTTTTATTGCGCACTGTGAAATATTGATACTTATCAAGTTGACTTTACTGCCTGCTTGTTTTGCAAAGCAGAAATAGAATTTAAAGTAAACACAACGCCTGGTTTTTATCTCAATAAAATGATTGTGTAGCAGGATGTGGGGAGTTGAATGTACAAGCCACTGATGTTCCTCGCCTCCTTTTCAGGTGGTTACCGTAGCACTGACAAGCCTCATCCCAGAGGGGAGATTCTCATTGGTGGACCCAACGTAACCATGGGATACTACAAGAACGAGGCGAAGAACCACGAGGACTTCTTCGTCGATGAGAACGGCCAGCGGTGGTTCTACACGGGAGACATCGGAGAGTTTCAGGAAGACGGGTGCCTCAAGATAATCGGTGAGCAGCATGTGTGGACGTCAGAGGACAGAGAGGCAGTTTGTAGGTGCAGATTTCCACTTGAGGATGTCCATGTAGTGCTACTACATCAAAAGCATAAATTATCAACATTGTGCGGCACACTCTTGAACTTCTGCCAGACAACCTCTCTGTTTCGCCTCCATTCATCTGTCTGGCAGGAAAGACTTTAACAAATCAGATCTGACTGCACTTCCTATAATTACTCCACAGTTCTGTTTACTCCAGCGAGCCAGAACTTTTCTCTTTTATCTCGATGACGCTGGTCCGATACACAGAGTCCACTTTGTCCCTTCTTCTTGAGATGCACGCACACACACACACACCCACACACACACACACGCACGTGCGTCCGTACTTGTACATGGACACACACATGTTGTTACGGGCAGCTGCCTCTGCTGTGTTTCCAGATCGGAAGAAGGACCTGGTGAAGCTGCAGGCGGGGGAGTACGTCTCTCTGGGAAAGGTGGAGGCCATGCTGAAGAACTGCCCTCTGATTGACAACATCTGTGCCTATGCCAACAGGTGTGTGAGGGGTTGTAAACGTGGTACTTTATTGATCCAATGAAGAGCACACATCATCGTCCATTTAATGACGTACAGCTGAATAAACTGTTGGACATCTCATTGGCTGTGCTGCCTGTGTACTTGGATGTAGTGTGAGCTGAAAACTCCTTCAAGTCGTTCCAACTTCTTCTCAGCTACTTACTAAATGTTCAATCTGCACTTGGCAGTTATTGTTGTTATTGTTGTTCTTGTCAAAATGAAATGAAATGCTACTCTGCAGCTCTTTTGCTGACGCTCTTTGTTAGGTTTTTGAATTGTTTTGAATGAAGTCGAGTTGCTAACAGGTAAAGAGTGAAGTTTACCTCCCAGGAGTTGGTAGAGATCAACACAAAGCCACGGGCCTGTTTTCAACACGCTGCGAGCGGACACGTTGTCATGTTGGAGAACCCTGTTGCCATGGCGCCACAGTTCAGGTCGCTTGCACCAAATGTTTTCCCTCAAACGCCTCAGAGCGCCACAGTAGAGCTCTGTGTTGACAGTCTGACCCTGGGGGACAAATTCATGGTGCACAACCCGGCTAATGTCAAAGAAGACAAACCTGGTTGAGCTCCAGACCTGATGCCTCTTTTCAATCTCGGACATTGACGTTCTGCCCCTCTTAAAACACAAATATCACACAAAACACCTCACCCGGCTCACTGCTTCATTCATTCTCTGTAGATGATTTTCCATGGTGAAATTGCAAATGCATATCTACCACTGGTGACAAAAATCCACGTAGGCCCGGTGCTGATGTTGATTGTTAACCGCGGTGTGCTCCGTTCGTGTTTAACAGGAACTGAACCTTCTGTTGTTCAATCAGAATGATGTGTTTGCTTTATTTTGAAGCACTCAATCGTTGCCTCACAATTCGTATCACACCGGGACAAAGCCGAAAGTTAATGCTTTCAATGCCAGTGGGACTTCTACGGAGACACATTTGCGGTCACAGTACAACAGGTTTGAAGGTGGCGGAGCCTTCTGGGTCCTACGATACCACGGAAAGCTTTTCACACTCAAAAACACAGACATGTTCGGTCGTTCTGACTCACAATCTGAGTGTTGTTCTGCAGCCCGAAATGTTTATTCACTTCTGTGTCACTGTGCAACAGACTGAGTGTTTTCAGGGGATTTGAAGGTTGCAATCTGTGCACACTCTGTTCAGGCATGAGTTGTTTCCAGCTCCTTACATGGCTAAATATCTCGCTCAGTGAAGAGTTGATGGTTCCTTCGCCGGACGAATGTGTTCGTGCTCCATCACCTTATTCGGCCCAGCGGTCGGTCGCTGGGGACGTTTCACTCAATAACTGCTCTGTTTTTCTTCCCCTTTCACACCTTGCCTCCCGTCCTCCTGTTCCTGCTCTGCAGTGATGAGACATACGTGATCAGCTTCGTGGTGCCCAACCAGAAGCAGCTGCTGGCTCTGGCCGACCAGTACGGCATCTGCGGGTCGTGCGAGGAGCTTTGCAACAGCAAGGCCATGGAGGAGCTGGTCCTCAAGGTCATCACTGAGGCTGCACTCACAGGTAAAGCGAGGTCAAAGAAGAGGTCAAAAACTTCAGCTCAGAGCTCCACACCAAGTTGGTACCAAGTTCATGTTTCGTCTTGTTTCATCGTAGCCCAGCTGGAGCGCTTCGAGATCCCTCGCAAGATCCGTCTAAGCCCAGAAGCGTGGACCCCCGAGATGGGACTGGTGACTGACGCGTTCAAGCTCAAGCGCAAGGAGCTGAAAACACATTACCAGGACGACATCGAGAGGATGTACGGTGGTAAATGAAGTGTAGCACAGAGGTGTTTATTCTCAGAGCACTCACCAGACCACCGCGTGACTCTGAAACCCTCTCAGCACCCTCCGCCCCGCCCTCCCACCCTCCACCCCATCAATGAGAGCCGCAGCGGCCTACAGCTGTGGTAAATCTTAAAGATCCTAAGATCTCAGACAAAGAAGGTTTAACCAGCATTTACTTGAATTTGAGACAAAAGACAGGCTGAGAAATTGCTTACAGGAAAACAGGAAAACACGCGACATCCCTGTCCGCTCCTGCCTCTTCCAGTTGTTCATCCAGGTGTGTGACCTCCGTCTGCGGAGGTCCTTATTGTTCCAGATGTGAGTTATGAAACGCAGCGTGTTTGTTGAACTCTCGTCTGAGTGCCACAGCAGAAGCTCAGGTCGGTTTGTGCTTTCGATCAAGTACGTCTCTAAATCAGCTCATTGTGATTCTCCTCGTAACATTTAACTTCTAGATCTGGAATTGCTTCTCGCGCTTCTTTGTTGCGTTTCCTGCAGGTCAGGAGACGGTTAATTTTCCTGTTTTTTTTTTTTTTCTTTGACTTGTTTTGAGTTCTGTCAGTGGTTTATTTTGCCTCCCACCCACAGGCAGACTGCGACTCCCACGCTTGTGGGGCGTCTCTCCCGTCAGCACGTCTTCATACCAAAAGCACAAAGTCATTCGAGGGCAGAAGAGAGCAGGTCGGCAGAAAACCCTGAGCGCTTTCTGGTCTCATGATTTTTTATCTTTCAGTCAGGCTGCTTTAGGAAAATGACCAAATTACAACTACGAGGCTTATTTAAAAAAAAAGGAAAAAGAAAAAAAAAGAAACCACAAATGCACTGTTGTTTAATCTATTTAATTTTCCTACAATGAGAGTATAATTTTCTATGTGTACAGACAAGTTTGCACAAACATGCACATCAACTTGCTCCCATTAGAGATGAAATTACTGTGTAATCGCTGTATTTGATGAATCATTGTGCAATATGAAAACAGGTCATTTCTCCACGATTTGATGACAAACAGTACAGAAACAAAAGTTTCTCAGTGTGTGTGGGAACCTGTTTTTAAGTGGGACTTCTGTGTGCGTAGCTCACATTTATTCTGCTTAAAGCCTTGTCACATATATTTTGTCACTTGCACGAGAACGAGTGTGTGACTCATCAGTTTCACACACACACACACACACACACACACACACACACACACACACACACACACACACACAACGACACTTGTTGTTGCCTTTTTTCTTCCAGACTCTGAGTCTTGCCTTTGTAATTCCTGACTGATTTTTAATTTGATGTTTTTACTCAATCGCACACAGGTGGAGCTGTGATCAGCAGAGGAAACAAACGTTTAGTCTCTATTTCAACTTTGTGTCATAGAGCAGTGTTGGAGCTCCACTGCGAGAACCAGCCTTTGTAACATAATTGCATCCAACTATTTATTTGTAATTTGCCTTTGAAAAAAAACTCCCAAATGAAGTGAATAAAAATTGTGTTTGGTCTTTGTGTGAGAGCCTTTTATTTCCGTCACATTCACAGTTTAATGCGTTGAATTGAAAGCATTAATCACTTGGATTCTTTTGCTCTGAGCACATCAGCCTGACTGGGTGTAAAAATCGATGTTTGTGTCACCAGCTAAAGAGTGAAATCAGCCCTCCCTGATTCAATAACTGATGACTAATTGAACCCTAATTCGATTCGGCCATTAATGCTCAACAGTCATTCTAGTTTTGAGGCGTGAATTCCCAGTATTTGGCCGTGTCTGATGAAATGGGTGGAGTTCAGTCAAGACTATTGATTTACATCGGTCACCTGGAGATCAAGCTTTTAAAAGCAACAAAGCCACCCTTAAAGTGACTGAAAAATACACTAAAACCCCAAAACTATTCATTCAAATTATGGTGGATTTAAAAAAAAAAAAAAAAAAAAACTAAAACAGCATGAGGACTTTTATTTCTAAATGACTTTTGTTTTCTGTAGTTCTATGGAAAGGTCTAACCTGTCTGTGCCAACTGTCGCTTGGAGCTTCAGTTTTCTTCGCTGTGATTACAGTCTGGTAATTTGGCTCATATTAGCGTTTGCACAGCCACTCTGAT
This sequence comes from Embiotoca jacksoni, assembly GCF_022577435.1. Lineage (NCBI taxonomy): Eukaryota > Metazoa > Chordata > Actinopteri > Embiotocidae > Embiotoca > Embiotoca jacksoni. Next base: position 2,827,250 of record NW_027185274.1, read on the forward strand.
GGAGGGACCAATCAGCAACAAGTGTGACTGGTCGCTGATTGGTCAGGTTGCTGGCATCAAGTAAAAAAAAGAACATATATTTTTCATAAAACAATACAATTTCTCTGTTTTAACATCCGATATGTTGTCTTTGGTCTATTTTAAATATAAATTCATGTGATTTGCAAAATTCCATTTTTATTTACATTTTACACAGCGTCCCAACTTTTTGGGAAACGGGGTTGTAATTTAAAAAACTGTTTGACTTCCACAGATGTTAAAAAATAAAGTACAAAAATTTTAAAATAAATGTTTTTCCTCTTCAATAACATTTTCTATACCCAAATTTTTCACGTGACTCTTTGGAAGGGTGTGACCCACAGGTTGAACACAACTGGATTACATCAGCTAAAACTACCTTCACTTCTTGCAGCGAGAACAAAGACAAGCTATATACATACGCCAAAGTATCAGTCATAAGTTACTTTTACATCTGATTATTTTTTTTTTTTTTTTTGTATTTTGCTGATATTTCTTATGTATTTTTATTTGAGGATCTTTAGTTGTAATGGAGTATTCCTACATTGTTTTACTGGTACATTTACAAAACTGAAGGAATACTTTTGCTGAAGATTTAAATATGTATACCTTCAAACTTCAGTCTTGAAGTAAATGGAGTATTTGACAGTGAGAATACAAACCCCTCGTGGAAAGATGGCGCTGCCCGTTTCTCTGCATCATTCATACAGATTAACATGATTTTATTCATAGGCTTTAGGTCCATTTGAATGAAATTGAAACCAACTGTGTGATGAGATGAGTGCAGTAGATGTATTTATTGTATTCATTGTAAGCTTGATGGAAAATGAGGAGACTGGTCCAGTGAGGTGTTTGTAGATATGCTAGTGCTAGCCCTCATAGACTTTGAAGGAGAGTTTGAGTGGGCGACTCCAAGATTAATTCACTTCTCATCACCAGTTTCTAAACAGTTGCAGTTTCTTCGATAAAGTATTTTTCCATCTCGTCTCCTGTGAGCCACTTTCTGTTGGACTCTGGAGGGCTGATGTAATTTTTCTGAAGATAGTAAATCATATATACTCATGAGCATGTGATTACACATAAATCACCCAGATGTATGAATAATTAAAAAAAAAAAAAAAAAAACATCTACTTTATTTCATTTTTCTTTTGTAAACATAACCGTCCAGCAGGGCTTCCATATACACAGGGCTCATTTTACAACGAGACCCTGTCACGTGACTCATGATGACACTCTGGGGTCTCTGTATAAATAACTTCATCCATTTTATCAGTTCTGCCGAACTCCAGAGGATCTGCACGAAGACACAAGTGGTTCACATGAGCCAGAGCTACTCAGTTCGGTGAGTTGACGAAACCTGGAAATGTCGTTAATGTTTCTATTGTTAGTTTAGTTTTCATTAAACTAAATGTTTGTGTCGACTTTTGGTAACTTTTTAATAACTTCTGGAAAGTGTTTCTTTAACTTAACTTAAAAAGTACAGAAATGACACCACGCAAAATGTAACATAAGAGAATAACTTCAAAATAAAGTGAATGTATTCTTGTAAAACAATGATAAAATGTGCTTGTGAAAAATAAAATATTTAAACATATTTGACATATTTCCTCACCAGTTACACACGAAAAGAGTCACTCTACGAAACTGAACTTATAAATCCCGAACAATTTGTTATTTGAAAAAGCTATCCTTGTGCGTAGGTGAAAAGAAAAGAAAAGAAAAGAAAAGAAAAAGCCTCTTATATTCAAATATGTACTTCTGTATCTTTTCCAGCGCGTTTTCTAGGTTCCCGGCAAAGGCTGCACTGAAAAATGGAGCACCTGGAAAACTCCACCGCGTCACCCAAACGCGTCTTCCTGCACACACAGAGCACCGCGGGCTCTCAGGAAGACAAAGGCAACGGGAACGCGTACCTGTACATATTAACAGTCGTGTCTTTCTACGGAGTCTTCCTCTGTGGTATAATGCTGGGCTACTTCCGCTCCAAGAGGCGAGAGAAGAGCAGGATCAACATTTTCACGCGCCTGGTGCACGAGGAGGAGCAGCGGGAATGGGGCGCCGTGCCCAAGAGCCACAACCTCACCTTCCCGGCCGCTGTCTCGGGACTGCCCTCGGTGCAGGTGTCCCTGCCCTTTTGCGGTAACCACGGCAACCACTTTGGATACCTCCATCACGAGGGCGCGCTGCCTTCTCCACTGGCGTGCGCGCTGTGCACGGAGCAGAGCAGCGTCAGCTCTCTGTGCTCCTCCGCGGACACGCGCTTCACCATCGAAGAGGAGTCGGACAGCGGCACGGCGGATGGACCGGAGGAGAACCCGAAGGCGGTGTTCGAGACCAGCGGAGACGATTCGGGCTGAACTTTGCCCCGAAAAACTGTGCGTAACATCCCGCGCGTGAAAGAGGACACATATTACCTGGAGAGACAACCTCGAGCTCGTGCAGGCGTCTTCACATTAAAGAGGCCCAGAGAGTCCAACCTTCAGTTAAATCCTCTATTTGTAACACAACTTCCTGAACCGACATGATCTATATTATGATTTCCATGAAAGAGATGGAAACAGAGCCTGAGTGGCCGGTGTGACATGCTTTAGATCTGAGTTGCACTAAGTACCACTTTTAGGGGCATTTGCACAGACCATTTTTTTTCGACATGACTTGGATGATCGCTGCTGCACACATTAACACCTTTTCATTCAATGCCACACCTTACCAGTGCCAGTGGCAGCATGAAACACACACACACATCACATTAGGCCACATGGAATTTTATTTTTTAGTTCTTTAGATGTCCTTATTTTAAACGACGAGATAATGGCTGCATGTTAGGATCATTTACAGGTAGTCAGTACAATCATGTTAACATTAAAACTCAGCTGTAAATCAGATTGTTCACTATTGTATGATTTTACTGTATCTTTGCCTGGTTTTGTGGTGGCCCCTCCCTGCTGGAGCCCCCCTGAGAACCACTGCACCGGTCTGGGCTGATGATGACTCACCCTGCAGGGGACTGAGCGGAAGACTGGCCTTGTGGTGCCATTTGGTCTCAAACTGAACTTGACTCGCTCTCGCCAGTTCGGCCTCGAGTGATGGAAACGTACCTGGAACCCACTTGAAAGGTTGTCTGTAACTCAAATGTGTTTGTTTGTAGCTCCCTGATGGACACACGCTGTTCATTCACAATCAATGAGTTAGGTTTACTTGATGGAAGCAATGCACTGTACATACAGTTTGTATTTGTCACTCTGTACGGCTTAATTTAAGATGGGATACTTGTAGTGTTACAGAAAAAAAATAAATGCTTTTGAATTGAAGTCTGCTCTCTGACTTGTTCTTTTTTTGTTTGTTTTTTGTACTATGATCTTTCACCAGTGGAGGGCAGTGTTGTAGTGGTGGCTTCTGACAAGCGAGGGCAATGAAAGGGAGAATAAATAGAGGAGAAATCCTGACTATTATAACCATGTTATATTTAGAATGGGTAATAATGCAGAATAGGACAGTTAATAAGCAGATCAGTACCACCGAAGTTCATATTTCCTGCACATATCCTTAGTTAAACCTGAACAGCTGTTTGTTTTTTTCATTCATTGGTAATATTATTGTTGGTGTGGAGATTTAAGGTTATGCATGGGACCCCCCCCCCCCCACCCCGATGGATCACGGACTGCGTTAATGGACCCATCTGACCGGATTATCACATGTTGGTTTGACACAGCAGACCAGCAGATAACAGCGACGACTCCCAGAGGCATTTTTCTTTCTCTTTCAATCAACAGATATCCTGTCTGACGGCGACAAGATGCCGGAAGGCAGCTTCAGGTTTTCTGTTGACAGACACACACACACACACACACACACACACACACACACACACACACACACACACACACACGCTCATACACACACAAACACGGGCTATCAGCAGCGCTGCAGGCTCCGAGTCCCACAACTCACTGCAATGACAGCTCGCCACACCAACATCAGCAACAACAACAGCCGGAGGGAATACACGCATCGATTTTATGACGTCCATGTATTGACAGTGTGAAAGCCCTGATAGGCCCAACGGCGTCTGGGTGGGTTTTGTGTGTGTGCATGTGTGCACATCTGTTTGTTTTTTTTCTTTCATCCAGTCATTTTAAATTCAGCCCCACTGTGAATACATCTCTGTGAATTCAAACAAAGAAAGTCACCTGCACTGCAGGGACATATGTGAGTTTTTAAAGGGCCTTGACTTCATCCCTGGATTTTAGAAATGTAGTTGAGAAGCTCAGGAGATGGGGACTTTAAACGTATCTTCTCCCCTGAAAGTTCTCATGAGAATCAAAGTAGGTTTAATGTGTTCAATACTACAGTGTATTGTGTCAGTGCCACATTCCTCCTTGCTTTGGCAACCAAAAGCCACGTGGTTGGGGTTCAGCACCAGATGGGTTTCTCATGGACTCAAACCTGGTCTTCTGTATGAAAGTCTTGGGTTTGAGCCATCCAACCTGTCTTGGTTTCAGTCTGTCTCTCTCTCTGTGTGTCTCTGTGTGTCCACCAAAGAACCTCAGTCTGTCTACCTGTGCCCTTACTGTGATCTGCATATCTGCTGACTTGCCCATAGTTCATAGTGGAATTGGTAGCCTATAAAATGTGGTTATGAGGTTGACCTGCCCACCACAAAATGTAAAAACAAAACAAGCATTGATGGTAGAGAAGACATCCTGGCTACTCGCTGCTGTGGTTATATAGTGCACGTTTGTAAAATTGTTTGTTTTAAACAATTTTAAAACATTAAAATATTTAAAAAAAATTTTTTTATACATATATATGTAAAAACAAAATACTGTCAACTCCAATATAGAAATGTTGATTGTCATACTTCCTGGAGGTGTGGTGTTTTTTCTTTTCCAATGGTGTTGCGTTGTTTCCAAGCAGCGTGATGTCACGATAGTAGTGTGTCCCACTTTGACATCACAGACTCAAACACTGGCTGTAGCACCACACTCAGTGAAGTCCATGAGGTTTTAGTGCTTCAGCTTTAGTGCTGTTTGGGATTGTGCCCATGTTAGTCACAACACTTTTGCTGCAGTATAAATTCTTCACCACGTCAGGTTTATACCCTCGTTTTTCGGACTCTGATTTTTCCCTCATGTTTTTCCCCAGTTGCCTTGACTTGTGTGTTTTATTAAACCTACTTGGATTTCGGTCCCTTCTCCTTTGAATCGTGAAAACCATCCACAGCCCAACTTCCGTCTCGCACTTTTATAATCTGTCAAATGACCTCCTTCATCAACCCTGGTCATATTTGTTGTACTTTTCACACTGAGGCAAGGCAAAACATGGCACTGACACGGTAGTGGTCAGACAGGTGTATTACATGCATGACACTGGGCTGGTTTTTGCAGACCATAAGAGAGACAAAGCGTTTCTAATTCATTACAAATATAAAACGTGAAATACATGACTGTATAAGTAAGCAGCACCCTGAAGTCACTATTTAGTCTACGAATGTTTGGCAGCAATTACAACTGGTGTATGTGGAGAAGGCTCTGTCAGCTTTGCTGAGTTATCCATTCATTTTTCTCTGCAGAGTTGCTTTGTCAGGTTGAGTGGGGCTCATGAGTCAACAGTCTTTTTCTCGATAGGCTTCGGTCACCCGAGGACATGAACACTGTTGCTTTGAAGGTGTTTCTGTGAAAATTCAGATTTATGCTTGCAGTCTAAACATGGAAATTAGTCTGATGGCCACAAAGCCTTTAAGGCGCTCTCATAAACCAAATAGGTGAAGCAACTGATGAACTGTTCTTGTAAGCACAGTGTCTGAAGTCACAGCATCTGAAGCCTGAACTCATGTCAGATTTCTCACATGTCTCTCGGTGACATCGTTTCCAAGTCTTGTTCTGACATCATGACTCCGTCTTTGGAAGCACAGCGACAGGAAGTGAAATATGTCTGCAGGCTGATTCATCTCTCAGGACTTTTTAGTCTGACGAAATTAGTTTCAACATCCATCAGCAAGATCAGCAAGCATTCATGGTCACAAGTCAACCACTTTGCAAAAAAAAAAACCAAAAACTTTTCCCATTTATCCTGAGAAATATCTCTATATGACACCCAATAGTTTGTAGACTTTCATGATTTCTACAGAATGAACTTTGCTGACTCTCCCATTTTTGGTTTTTAGTGAAACATCTGCTGGATGAATTTTTATCTAGCGCCACCATCAGGTCAACTTTGAACCAGGCTGCAAATAGCCTACCTGTAAAACTAATCACATTCCCATCTGCCTCACTTTATGGCTAATTAGTAACTGTTGCTTTCCCCATCTCTTAATCATTGATGCAAATTAAGGAATTCTCTAACCTGGATGTTTTATAGTATCCACCCCTGACTTTCGTTCACTTTGTTAAGTGTTGTTTTTTTTTGGTTTTGTTTTTTTTTTGGGGGGGGGGGGGGGGGGTGTATCCCAGCTCACTTTGGGCAAAGGCAGGAACACCAGATCGGATATCTTGTCTTTAAGGGGTCAATTTTGCCACAATTCTGACCCACCAAAAGCTGCACCTTCTAGATCAACACCTTCTTATCCCAGGGGGTTAAAAGCTGGCACCGTAGGTTTAGACAAAACATCTACTTGGTTAGGTTTAGGACAAATAGGTTAAAATAAGTAACTTTACATGTTTTACTGAAGTTACTTTACATACGTTACATAAGTGACTTACTTGTGTTACATCGTCTTTTGCTCACTCACAGACTCAAGCATCGATCTCCCAGATGAAAATCTTGTATTTTGTTCCATTCCTCCTTCTAACTTAGGGTTTGTCACTCTTTCTACTCCATCACATGACCTCCTTCGTCCCGGCTTGTCATTGTGCTGACACCAAAGGGTGCCTTCGTGCGTCTCTCTGACGCCAATGGCTTTGACAGGGCGTCAAATATACTGCCAGGGTCTGGATGCAGGCGTATTTATGCAACAGTCAATTCACTAATACCCTGCCTGACATCTAAAGCCCTCTGGCTGCACCATTAATGATGTGTTTTTAGTAAAGGGGGTGATTATACGCATCTTATTATTTAGATCAATTTGTAGATTTGTGACATTAAAGGGCCTTTTTCTGATGATGAGTGTCAAAAAATTGATTCAGGCATCGCTGGTGGAAGGATTACTGAAGTTCCTACAACAAATACTCCAAGCAAATAATATAAAAGAGTTTTGCATTTCATCTTTTTAGTACAGTTGTACCCCCCGAGATCAAAGAAGTGGGAGTCGCTGTAAAAAGAGGAGCAAAAGTGTGAGACAATCCCCTCCGTGCGCTGCGCTGCTCTCCCCGTGTGTCTTCCTATCTTCCGGACAGCTTGAGTCAGATGCAGACTTGTTGAAGCATTTTAAATTGTGTTTCCTACATAACATAAACTCCCTGCTGAATTATTCATGCACACCAAGAACACACAACCACACAGCAAAGCATTCGTTTATTATCAAGAGGGAAGAGGGGGCGGGCGATGGGCCGCTGTATCTCCGGCAATGTGCAGGGAAAATATCTGCAAACTACCCCCTCGCCCTCATTCATGTTGCAACAACAGCAGTGTGAGCGTGCCAGAGAGAGAGAGAGACACAGAGAGAGAGAGACAGAGAGACAGAGAGAGAGACAGAGAGACAGAGAGAGAGACAGTGGGACAGAGAGCCAGAGAGCAAGTGAGAGTAAGTAGGGTGAGAATAAGGACCAGATGTAAAGCATGGAGCGTCTCCTTCACCGTGAAGCAGGATGTTTGTCATTAGTGTCCCCCTGAGGGAGTCGATGGCGAGGCCTGCGTCCTGCCTCAGCCCCCCCCCCTCCCTCCCAATTCCCCCTGTCCACACACACACACACACACACACACACACACACACACACACACACACACACACACACACACACACACACACACACACACTTTAATGAGTCTGGAAATGAGTCACTCTGAATCCCACCATCTCTCCTCCCTTCTTCATCCTCACCATCCTCCTTCCTTCCTCCCGTCTGTCATCTCATTAAACTTCTTTTCATTAAGTGGAGGTCTCATCTGAAAGTGGGGTTTGTAATGTGAGTATTTGTAATTGATCGATCTATAGACACTGAGCTGGTCGTCAGTGGGAACCTAATTCATTCAAACTCCATAAAGAAATACTTCGTATTAGTATAAGTAGTTGAGTTAGCATTAATATTGCCACATATTTACATTGCCTTACGGGTGAGATCAACTGATAACCCAACATCACTCGATGGTTTGTGAGCTGCTGTTTTGGAGTTTTGAGTCTGGACTTTCAGCTGTCGCCATCTTGTTTTTTGGAGCCAGAAGTGACCATATTTGGAAGAGAAGGGGAGGAGCAAGGGGACGATCTGACTCTGAACCAGAGGACATTACATCTGCCCACCTGCCCCAGACATGCACCCCAGGCCTGTCAATCATCAGCTTCAAGGTTGAAAATCAATATCATTAGATAGATAGATAGATAGATAGATAGATAGATAGATAGATAGATAGATAGAGAGATAGATAGACAGATAGATAGATAGAGAGATAGATAGATAGATAGATAGATAGATAGATAGATAGATAGATAGATAGATAGATAGATAGATAGAGAGATAGATAGATAGATAGATAGAGAGATAGATAGATAGATAGATAGATAGATAGATAGATAGATAGAGAGATAGATAGATAGATAGATAGATAGATAGATAGATAGATAGATAGATAGATAGATAGATAGATAGAGAGATAGATAGATAGATAGATAGATAGATAGATAGATAGATAGATAGATAGATAGATAGATAGATAGATAGATAGATAGATAGATAGATAGAGAGATAGATAGATAGATAGATACTCTATTAATTCCACAATGGGAAAAAAAAATTTCCGCTACAGCAGCATTATAGTCACAGGTAAAGAAATAAAAAAAAAAAATATAGTAAAAAAAAAAAAAAAATCTTAAATATATTATATATTACATAATATCATATATTTAATAAATATTAAATATATTATATTAATCTATATTATATTAATATTATATTAACAATGGATCAAATATCTATTTGTAACGTGGAAGATGTCGACTCGCAGAGAATGAACATCTGCAGTTTCTCCCATCGCTACGTGCCATGAAATGTGGACATTGAAAGTGTGAGTGTAGCAATTAGCAGCCAAAAGAGCTGATTTTTCTCTGTGGAGTCAGTGGACCAACGCACAGCTAAAAGGAATATTGAACTCACATCTGCATGAGTTGGCCAATAACTGGACTCTGAATAAATGCTAATGCTGCTCCGTGTCTGCTGGAGGCACAAACAGGCAACAGAACCACCATGACAACTTTATCTCTCCGATGGTGAAGAAGCGATGTTCGGGGAAACCATGTCTTTCAAGCAAATTTGTGTGTCAGACTTATTTCATTACATTTTTGGTATATAGTATAAGGAACTATCTGCAGCTTTTGGTATCAAACAGTGTCAATACCAACCAAGAGAGGAAAAAAAAAAACCACTTCACCAACCCTTAGCTGGAGTGGAGCTGATTGTTTGAATCGTTGCACCTGATAAAAGCAGCAGAGACCTCAGTCAATTTGCAGCTGCCATGCAAGTTTAGAGCGGCTGTGATGAATTACCAGACCGTTTCTGGGTCATGGAGACGCAGAAAATTATAATACGAAGCCAAAGCAATTACAGTGATGCAGCAGGTCTGCGTCACTCAGGCTCTTACTGAGTTATTATTAGGGATGTGAACATTTTAGTACAATTTCTCACGTGTGCGGTTAAATGGCTCTTTTGCCGCTGTTAACAAGGAATCTCTTCTCTCACCTTCCTGTGCTAACCCGACTGGGGCGGTGAGCGTTGAAAAAGCGAAGCGAACACGGCTCTCCTCAGCTGCATCCATCTTCATCCTACTGTGTACATACTGCAGCTCACAGCCGCTTAGCAAAGCAATAAGATTGTTTCTGGAAGGAGTCGGGATGAAAAGTACACTCAGAGACGTGAGGCGCTGCTGACGGGCTTATTATGAAAACCACAACTTTGTCTGGAGTTCTCATATCGACTGTGACCTTTTGTCATCATCTCAGAGACCGTTAGTGTCTAATCACAGAAAGTGTCTCATTATATTGTTTTGATGTCCCTTTCTCTTGAGCGGGTCATCATAACTTTCTCACACTTTTGCTGAATTAATGAGATTTCGGCTGCAAACGAGAGGTGTTCGCCTGTCGTGCAGTCCCCTGGTCAAGTTTCTGTTACTGTGGACAAACCGAGCTCTAAAAGGCACAAACTCAACGATGACACATTCTTTCCAGCAGTTTAATGAAAAGTGTTTTATTTTGGGTTTGTGGGAAAAAAAGTTTGAGCTCTGATAACTTTTAGCGATGTCTCAGACGTTAATGAGCTTGTAAGCGATGTGGCCTGCTCACGATGGTTTGCTTGGAAAGTCCAGGTGATGCAAATGTCAGAACTTCATAAGTACTCAGACCAACAATCAGCAGCTCCGAGCTCCTCTAAACAGCTGCCCAGCACTCTGGAAATGTTTATAATTAACGCCCACAAAGCAGGAGAAGACTACCAGTAGATAGCAAAGTGTATTCAGGTAACTGTTTGCTCAGTTTGTAATGTAATTAAGTAGTGGCAGTTAACAGGAAATGGTGAAGGTCAAGTTAAGGTCTCTGAGACCAAGAAAACTTTCCAACAGAGCTGTTAGTACGAAGGCAATGAGCAAAGGTATGTTTGAAGAGAAAAGGGTGAAAAATTAAAAAAAAAATTAAAAAAATAGTGGCAACCCACCATGATGCCACCCATTGGTTTGTAAAGTGTCGCTTTGGAGCAACAAGTTGCTGTACCCCCGGCCTGTCAATCAAACCAGGCACTCTCCCAGACACACCTGTCTCTGATGTCTACTATCTAATCAATAATGCAATTATTCTCAGAAGGACCAGCAGAGCTTTGATCAGAAAGAGTGACTTTAGCAAACTACCCCATAATGACTTGTGGAAAAACTATTATCGACTTGGTATTTAATGAGAAAAGTTTACACTTTATTGAAACCGGAGCTTTTTTGGAGCCAGTCCCTACTGGTCATCAGTGGTATTACAGAGCCTATTCCCAGCTCACTTTGAGTGAAGGCAGGCACCCTGGACAGGTGGCCAGTCTATCACAGGGCCAACACAGAACCAAAGACCATTTGTGTTCTCATTCACACCTAAGGGAAATTTGTAGAACCACCAATTAACCTGAGATGCATGTTTTTGGATGGTGGGAGGAAGCTGGAGTACCCGGAGAGAACCCACACAGGCACAGGGAGAACCTGAAGACTCTGCACAGAAAGGCCCAGGCCCAGATTTGAACCCAGAACCTTTTCTCTGTGAGGCAACAATGCTAACCACTGCACCACTGTGCTGCCAAAAGATGAAAATTGAAGAAATATGTCATTTGATGCTGTCAACAGCTGCTTAAACGCACTCACACATCTGTCAGCAGCAACAAAAGACAAAGCAAATGAGATCTAATGTTGGCTTGTCCCCCATTTAAATGTGTGGACAGGCTTCTTTTCCTGTACACAAACAGCAGCCAGCAGCCATCCTTTTACCTAATGAGTGTTACTATGGAAACGTAAGCCAAAGGCTAATTTGCATCTGTGCTGCTGGTCTGGAGGGATCACCGCTACCAGTCAAAAAAACAGGAGAGCCTCTAAAATACTAAATACATGTAGACTGTTCGTTAATTAATTAATTATTTATTATTTATTTATTAATTAATGCATTTACAGAGTGGTTCATTTCCTTTTAATGTTTGCTGTAATTTGAGCTGGAGAAGAATCCGTCTCGGTTATTTTAGCCCGGTTGTGAGTCCTGGTGGGTGTTTGGCTTTTTCTTTTTAAGTATAGATTAGCAGGTCACTGATGCAGAAATGTACTGCTTTTAAAATGACCTTTGTCCAAATGGATTCTTAAAGCTGCTCCAATTAAATTTCACATTAACAATGGATCAATGGACTGTGTGTGATGTGAAATGTGTCACTTGTAGTGATATACCCACAGAAAAAATAACACTGAACTCTGCAGCCCCACTCAGCTCTATGGAGAATCTGAGAACTGATCATTGTTCTGGTTTTCTGGCCACATCGTTATTGTTTCGGTTGACTCTTACCGCTCTCATCGACCTTGTTTCCTGCAGATGTTTTCAGCAATGAGAAGCTCTGCTAAACCCAACACTCAGGCCAATGAGCCTGGTGTCTTTCTCACAAGAAGATGGCAGTATTAATCCTGAAAAACCATGAATAAACATGTTTGTTGGCAATCTTTTTTTTTTCCACAACAAAATTGAGACTAATACTAAATAAAAACATTTGAAAATTAGAAATCTAAAGAAATGCATTACTATTCCAAATCCTCGTCTAGATGTCTTCTGTAGAAATATCATTGTGTTAATGTATTGATTGAATTATCTGAAAAAGGTATTAGTAAACTATTTGACGTGCTATTAGTTTAACTCTCAGCAAAGAAAACGAATAAGGACATTTCCCAAACTGTTGTGCGACTCTTTGTTTTGTTCAAATTGCTGAGGCCTCAGAATATTATGTCATCTTCATGAAGGATTTTCCATCTATTCTCCGCCTCCGATCATTTGTGATTGTTACACAAGAAAACATTTTTCTCGGAAGTCAGAGGAAGATGTGATGTCTCCTTTGAAATATCATGCCACACAGCACATGGGCTGTTTCTTTTATAAGAGTCTGATTCATGTGAAAACATTGGGGGAGTGCGGACATGGTCACATCCAGCAACTCTTGCCCAGGTCTGAAAATACTTGGGCCGGCTTTGTTAGCACTGTGTGTGAAGCTTCGATAAGTCGGTGGGAGGTGTTGCGCCTTCCTGACAGTTTTGCCCGGATTGTTACTAATGAGCACAGTCATGGTTCACTGTCAAGGTGCAGAGAAGCAAAATCTCTCTTTATCTTTCCACGGCTGAACCAAAGTGGACCGATGTCGCCGCTGCTCCTCTTTCATGGAAAACAAAGCAAACAGCAGAAAAACTCGGCTTTCCGTCGGCTGTTTGATCACACCTGCGTTAATGAACGGCAAATTGATCCACACTGGTTAATTACACACTCAAAGAGCTGCCCCCTTCCCCCCCATCCCCTACCCCCCTCCCCACGTATGGGCATGTTACTATGACAACCATACGCCAATGCAAGATCCTCCATCATTATCTGCATGAACGCTGCACTCTGTTACTGTCACAATAATAACTGTAAGAAAACGCTCTGTCTTCTCGTCCGCTGTTCGTGTTGGCGATCTGAACTGAAGTCAGATCTCGTGACCGCCTGGTGTGCTCTGTCTCCTCTGAAGTCAAGAGTCTGAGTCACATTTACGGGTGCTTTACTGTGGTGTACGCTGGAACACAGTGTGCTTATACAGCGTATACATGTGGGAAACGTTTCCCCTGAGGACTGGGCAGGAGCCTTCGATACCTCTGCCGAGATGCAACAAGTCTGTCAATCAGTCTGTAAATCACACCTTGTCTGTATTTACTTGTCTGGAGTGCAAGTAGGCTAATTTTGTGTTAACTGCCATATGGTATCAGTAATTATAAGCTACAATTTAATTCTGCACGGGGTGGGAATCTAATAAAGCCTGTTAAAGTCTGAACACCTTGAGTGATGCATATAATAACACCATATTATTTCATCAACTGGTGATTAGCATTTCATTAGCTGGCTCAGTTACACCACAGCCGACCAGTTTAGCAACAGAGTTTTATTACATTTTCAAAAGGTATTAAATTATCTTGTGGTTATTATATAATCAGTTTTGAAAAGGAACTTTCTGTGGGCTTTAATTGACTGACTGTTAAATGTATAATAGGAATTAAAAGGTCCTGTATTTTAACAGTTTATCGGTCAAAACAGCATTTCCAGTAAAAAAAACAAAAACAAAAAAACAACAACAACAATAACAACAAAAAACCTTTGGACACATACAATGGCTTCAAAAGTGTTTAGACAAATAGGCCATACTTAAAATTTATGAATTTCAGTGCATTAGATAACAAAATGTCAAAGTAAATACTATTTATTTTAAAGACAGATAACAGGCACAAAGCAAAATACTCAACAATAAAATAATTTTACGATGGAGAGATCATTAGTTGTGAATAAGAACGTATTGAAGAAATGACACTTTGAGTAATACATATTGGCGATTGATTTCATAGGGCGATGTCCCAAATGAACGTAGGATATAGGACTTGAAATAAGACACAAGGTGAGTTTCAAAATAAAACTAAGCGGAAGTGCTCCCAGAGATTAAGGAAGATGAAACGTGAGGGAACAAATCTCCCTAATTGAACTGACACATAAGCTTCATGTTAGGTTTTAAATGATAAAACAATAAGTATTCAGTTCAAATGAAGGCAAAAGGTATTTGGACACCCAACAGTGGCTTCATAAAGATCACAATGATGGTGGTATTTAGCTTGTCATCCTTTACTGTACTTTGTAGTGTGGGAATGGAAACAGTGTCTGTGTGGTCAAAATTTGCTCCAGGTTTCAACCAGCAAAGCTTTTAGCTCATCGACATCACTGAACTTTTTACCATTGCATGTCAACGGTGCTCTACGGGATTTAATTCAGGCCTTGGGGAGACCCATTCCAGGATTTTCTCCTGTGCAAAATATTCTCTCAGGATGCAGATTTTGGACCCACTCCTTTTGCTTAAATACTTTTTTTGGCTGATTATTTTAAGTTTGCCTCCAAATTCCTCAGTACACTTCATAGTTTGGAAAGTTCACCCACACCAAAAAGAAAGAAAAAAAAACCACTTATAAGATGTTTCCACCCCCTGCTTCGGCGTTCCCTCACTGCAGTCCAGTTGGAATTAGTCCCCTGGCTTTCTGCACACAAACTCTACTTTCAGATCCATGTGGGTTGAATTTAGATTCATGTGAACATGACATGTCTCCAAAAGATGCTGTCTCTGTGTGTTCATCTGCACACTGAATCCTCTTCTGAGTTTATGAATGGCTTCCCTCATATCCCTCTCCCTCCGTACACACACTGGTTGATTCCGATTCGTATGTATCTGGGTACTCTCTGCGATCTCTGAAGCTATTTCTCGCCTGTTTTTCGTGATGTTACTCACAATTAAGCAACCCAATCTGCTGCTGGTCTGTCGGCCTTCTGTTCCCAGTCACAAGTCCTTCAGTTTTTAACTGTGGAGGATGGAAGCAAGGGGATTTAACTAGACAGTTACAATATCATTTATGGTCGATTAATAAAAAAAAAAATGTGTTCTGAGACAGTACATGTGTTGCCATTCTATCAATTTTATATGCAAGAAAAGCTGATGCTGTTCTGGTATT
Organism: Embiotoca jacksoni; assembly: GCF_022577435.1. Taxonomy (NCBI): domain Eukaryota; kingdom Metazoa; phylum Chordata; class Actinopteri; family Embiotocidae; genus Embiotoca; species Embiotoca jacksoni. Next base: position 2,842,635 of record NW_027185274.1, read on the forward strand.
GAACCTGTGACCCTCTGCTAGTAGTAATACCGCTTCAAGTGGAAGGAGCTTAACTCCTTCACCATTAGGCCACCCTAATACAGAAAGAGACAGAGATGTAATTCTTATAGCTTTGACCCACAAATCAGCTCATGATTTTAAATCTTTGCTTTATTTTGAGACAATAAAAAGACAGAGAGACAGAAAGATATTTACTACAAGTAGTTTGGAGTTCCTGCAAAAGTTAGGAAAAAAGGTTCATTATTTTCAAAACTAAAGTTAAAAAAAAAATATATATATATTTTTTTTTTAAACAACTGGAAACACTTTCAACAGTTGAGATGTTGTAGCGAACAATCTGAAAGAAACTAGACACTCTTACTGGACAGGATTTGAACCATCAACCTTGTGCTTTGGGCTTTTACCCCTATGGGGCACCTGCTTTGACCATTTGGCCCTCAGACCACACATCCATACTTGTGATGTAGAATACAATATTTTATACAATACAATTTTTTTCTTTTTACATTTACTTTATAATATTATAGATTTTTTTTTTTTTTTTTTTTTTTTTACGTATTAATGGGATTTTGGGGGACAAAGTTTGTGGTAGTTCAGACAGAAATCCAAGAAATTGGTAAATATAAAATAAAAGTTGAATAACTTACAAGCATAAATGTTAAACAAACAAAAAAAAGTTAATTCTTTTCAAAAGTAAAATTAACAATAAAGCTGATTTTAAAAAACATTTTCTGAGTCAAGTAACTAAAAAGAGTCTTTAATTGTAAGGATGGACTTAAGAAAGAACCACTTCATACTCTCCATGTTTGTTTAAAGTGGGACATGAACCTCTGACATTTTGCACGGTGGGAAAGAGGCTTACTGACTGTACCACAATGACTCAGTCACAATGAAATATTCCTGTCTGAACAATGAACTCAATGATTTGGGTAAATATTATATTATAATTTGCTCAGTTCACAAACAACCAACAGAGTCTGAAGTCTACTTATTTTATAATTGTTTTTTGCACATCTTTGGCATGTGGAGACTTGAGGTATCTGAAAGCTTCAAAATGGATTCTTTTTTTTCAGGTCTTTGTACAATATGTTTTAGAGGTTGTGTTAATGCTTTTCTTATTGGGTTTTTTTAGGTTTTGATTTCTTGTTGGTTTTTGTTGCAGTATTTTTAATTTCTTGCTAACATCTGTTTGTTTAAAGTTTTTACTTCCAGAGTTATTTGAAAGACAACCAGATGAATTGAAGTGCAGTGAATGACTCATCGTCTACGGGTATTTTTAGACACAACAGCAGTAATTGTAAAAGGCAGATGTCATAAAACACTAACTTGCATGGTAACACTCATTATCTTCCTGCTGCCAGAGTGGAAATTAATTAAGCTCGAGAAAAAGGCAAAAGAAATTCCAAGACAACAACGATGAAACAGGTCATTGCTTTCCAAAAGCAATGACTTTAACATTTTGTGTTCTGGTGCAATTATATTAAGATTAGGGAAAGACGAGGGCCATTGTAAAAGGAAACCAGTGTTGATTGCTTGTAGGAGACAGAACGCTGACACTGTACGACCCCACAGTAAATCATTATTAATCTTTCATCCAATCTCGCTACAGGAGAATCTCTTCTTGGCCTGTTATATCACCCTTTCAGTCTCTACTTAGGGTTTGTGAACACAGGTGAGGCTGAGGATGCAACCTGAGGACTTTGCTTTGTAGCCCTCTTGTTTCTTCTTCATCGCCTCTTGGTGCAGCTCACCAGTAACCAGAACACTGCCACATGGGAAATCTGCTTCCCTCTCATCTTGAACGCTCACGAGTCCTCCAAAACATATCGTCATTTGTTCACATCCTATATGACACAAGGGTTTTCTAAACAGACAAACATTGAGGCGAAATCGGTTATTTGTGCCTTCCAAAATCATTTGGTCGAGGTTTGATCAGGTTGAGGCACGAAAACAACCTGGTCAGGAAATGGTCAAAGTGATTACTATGCTAAAGTTTGGCAAGTTTCATTGTTGTTTTAGTTACAGTACAAACCATGCTACTAAGGTTATAGTGAACGATCATGGTCATGACTAAAAGAAGCCTGTTGACTTTCGGTAAGAAACGAGAAGTTTAGTAGCTGCCTCTGATGTGTTGATCCATCCTGACTGTCTCTTTACACAGACTATGTCATTTTATAATGACAGACCAAATGACAAAATAAACAGTGACGTCACCCAACGGCTGTTATGAAGACTTGAGTTCAGATTTTGGCCGGTGTCATCTTGCACCGAGCGGTTTGGAGTCAGAGGTGACCATATTTGGGCGAGATGAGGGGGAGCGGGTGGGGGACCCCAGTTACAGAAATAAAGCCGGAGATTTCCTTATTGCTGGTATTGGGTGTCAGTCATATGGTGACGAAGTGTGTTTTCTATTTACTTATTTTTAAGACTCAGGTGGAAACTTAAAAAAAAAAATCTTGATTGTGTAAAAAAAGTTGGAGTATCAAAAGTAAATTTAAGCAGAGCACAATGGACACCTTCGCTAAAGAGATTAAAAAAGCCACATGTAGTCATTTGCGGATGTTGAAGTGCACACCCTTCTTGTTTCTTCCACAGCAGGGTCCCATTTTGGACAGAAACTGGGGGATTATCCAGATTGAAGCCAACATTGTTTTTCAACAGCAATGTTGCCTTTGAGTTCTTTAAATGTCATTTTGAATGGTGAGCACCACAAATAAAATTCTATTCACTTGTATTTTATTGGCGTAGCAGCAGAGGTCTCAGAAGTGACGCTTATCAGTACAGCAAGAGACCACTAGGAGCAAGTGAGGAAATGTTTTTATTTATGGATGAACTGACTTTGTAAAGCCCACTTTGAACTTTCTATTGGTGAGACTTTGGTTCTTAAAAGATGGATTTTGGATGGACAATCATTTGAATTTAGTGGGGATTCAGATAATGAATGGATTGCAGCAGCGGCAGCACCCCATCAGATTGTTACACCAAGTATACAAACCGAAGCACTTGTAATAAAAACCAACAAAACTGGAAATTGCATTGAACTAACCTCAAAACCCAGACAGCACTAAACAGACGTGATGACCACAGCTGTCCAACAATTTCCACTATTTGAGAGCCAAACTAATCCACCTTCTCTCCGAGGAGTTAAGAGCCCATCTTGTTGACCTCTGGCAACAAGATGAGGCTCTGACCCATCAAGTCTTCCAACTTTACTCCACAAACAGCTTGAGTAACAAAAGCGTCTTTCTTCTCCAGCTGAATCCAGGATTTTTCCACCCTTTAATGAGAACAGCCTCAGAAATGTCATTTTCAACTCAGTTTTGCGGCCTCACTAAATGCAAATGAAACCAAAGTTTTTATTGTGATGTGACTGGCCGTCACCTCGCACACACTTGACACACAAACACGCACGGAATCAAAAACAACAGATCTCCATGTAACGACGCACCGCCGTTACCTATGCTGCGGACAGTATTTGAGATGTGGTGTCATAAAAGTTCCAAGGAGAACACACACTTTTATTGGATATATTTATTATTAGACTGTGGATGCTGGGAGCCATGTGCACTCCTGGGACACTGGGATGTTCCTTGTGTTCTCCCTGGGAACAAACAAATCGCAATGAGCAGTGAGTGACTGATTGAACAGACCTGAGTGTGATAAATGTCGAATTAGTTATGTGGCAGAACAACAGAGTATATATATTGCCAAGCTAAAGATAAAAGTTAGTTTAAATATTGCAACTCACCTCTGCCTATTTCTTCTCCCCAGGGTGTTCAGGCAAAATAGTTCCACGGGGGCTCGAGCACCCATTTATAGTTCCGGGAAGTACCAACCACAGGAAGCGGGTAGGGGGGAAGTCAAGATATGTGTTGCTCTGTTCATTTAGATAAATTATGTATTGATAATTTCCTTTATTTATAGGACTGTAAATATTTGTAAATTATTATGGATATCTTTGGGTTGGTGAAATCATGTAAATATTTGTTGTACATTTTAATTGTTGATATATACACTTACCTGTCGATGGTATGCTTGGGCTAATTGGAGTGAGCAAATGTATATAAGGAGGTCAGTGTGTTTATGTCGAGAGACTGGTAGGTGATGGTAGGTGATGTAAAAGTAAATGAAGCTTCATCTGAACCCTCTTCTGGACTCCTCATCTGCTCATTTTCCTCCATGGCCGCTCGGGCATGTTAACACTCCACATCAATACCAACCTTTCATGAAATATTTTTTCAATGCAGCTGGCCTTGATGTTTCACAGTTATCCTCTTTTCAACTGCTCTGTTTTACAGCAATGCCACTTTCTGTCCTCTGTTATTTACAGGAAGCAGTTTCTTTCGATAACTCTAAGTGTCAAGGCCAGTGCTTCGCAGCTGTTATATACTGTAACTACTCGGCTTCAAGTGGAGTGTGAACATAATAGGAAATAGTGTAGAAGCAAAAAAGCAGCCCTGTGAGTTACAACATTTGACATATAAGTTACAAGGGTTTTAATGTCAGCCCTTTCTGTGGAAATAAATGATTCAGTTTGTTATGCCATGACTTTTTATTTTTGCTGTAGTATATCATTAAGCTTTTAGTAATAATTGAGCAGTTTTATACTTTAATTTGTTTTCAGTTTTACATCCCGTTTCTGTTCCTTTTAGTTCCTTTGTTAACTTTTAGTTTCTTTTAACTTGTCTCATTCTGTGTTCTTCATTTCTTCTGTCTGTAACTATGTGTTTCTTATGTTGCTGCCCGTCTTGGCCAGGTTTCCCTTGAAAAAGAGATTTTTAATCTCAGTGGGACTCTCCTGGTTAAATAAAGGTTAAATAAATAAAAAAAAATTAAAAAAGGTTAGGATCAGCGTAAGGTTAGAGTCAGGTTAAGGTTAGTCAGGCTTAAGGTCAGAGTCAGGTTAAGGTCAGAATGAGGTTAAGGTTAGAGTCAGGTTAAGGTTAGTCAGGTTTAAGGTTAGAGTCAGGCTATGGTTAGACTCAGGTTAAGATTAGAGTCAGGGTAAGGTTAGAGTGAGGCTTAAGGTTAGAGTCAGATTAAGGTTAGAGTCAGGCTTAAAGTTAGAGTCAGGTTAAGGTTAGTCAGGCTTAAGGTTAGAGTCAGGGTTAAGGTTAGAGTCAAGTTAAGGTAGTCAGGCTTAAGGTTAGAGTCAGGTTAAGGTTAGTCAGGCTTAAGGTTAGAGTCAGGGTTAAGGTTAGACTCAAGTTAAGGTTAGTCAGGCTTAAGGTTAGAGTAAACTTAAGGCCTGGAACACACTGCCTTCGTGGCGCCAGGCAGTGTTGGGGGTTCAGTTTGAGTTGGGTGATTAGTTGTGATGGTTAGGGTCAGGGTAAGGGGCTGGGGAATGCATTATGTCAATGAGTGTCCTCACAATTATAGAGAGACACGCCTGTGTGTGTGAGTGTGTGTGTGTGTGTGTGTGTGTCTTGTGCTTCAACGAGTCTTACGGGCAATCCAATGACATTACATGTTAGCCGCTCCTCAGGGAAGCACCGTCTTTGGTCTCCATGGATACCAGCTGTGCACCTGAGTAAAGTGGAATTCATTGTTGGATAAAAGCCTGGAGATGTTTAGCAGGTGTAGGTGTGTGTGTGTGTGTGTGTGTGTGTGTGTGTGTGTGTGTGTGTGTGTGTGTTTGTACCACGGTCTCAGAGTACCCACATACACACCCTTCTCTTGTACCTTTCCCCGCTCTGCCTCTCCCTCCCCGTCTCTCCACTGACTCAATAATTTCTGTCATTTCTCTCCCTCGGTAGTCAAACTCTTTGCGTGGGCGTCAACATGATATGACAAGAAAAGTACAGGCTCTCACTTCTCATTCTCCGGTGCTAAGGACGCTAACTGATTTAACAATGAACCTCTGTCAACACATACCAGATAATCGAGCTGCTTGGACGGTTTTCACAATGAATCCCTTCCACCAAAACCTGTGTGTGTGTGTGTGTGCGCGCGCGTGTGTGTGTGTGTGTGTGTGTGTGTGTGTGTGTGTGTGTGTGTATATGCTGCAGGTCTGTGAGGAGAGAGGGAGACCCAAAATGAAAAGATCAAGCAGCAAATGAAGAGAGATGTCAACTGAGTGTTTCAAACGGTTCGGGCACGCCAGCCGCCTGATGTGCGACCAGGGAGAGGAAACGGACGTGTGGACGGAGTCTGACAGCCAAGAAAGAAGTCATTTGTTGGTCTGCCAAGAGTGGTTTGTTGGGTAATTGATTTCCTGACTGCTCCAAACACCCTGAGGGGAGAGATTACAGAAGGAAAAACAGAAGACAGTTGGTAAGTTTTTCAACTTCAAACATTTGTTCAGTGGGACTGAGTTTCATTCAGACCTCCTTGTGTGGGGCTCTTGAATCGACAGCCAGTCTCAAATAGGGAAAGACTTGCAGCCTTCCGTTGGTTTGTGAACGGCTGTTATGAAGCCTCGAGTTCGGATTTTGTCCGGCGCCATCTTGCTGGTTCAGAGCGGTTTGGAGCCGGTAGTGACCATATTTGGACGAGGTGAAGAGGAGCGAGCGGTGGATCTGACTGATCTGATTGGAAACCCAGCGATATTACGTCCCGCCCACCGATAGCTGTAACCTGACTGCACCGCAGACCTGTCAATCAAACCCCCCCAAAAAACACGGCTATTTGAAGCTTATTTTATAATTAACGACAGATTATTTTCAGATGGAAGGCCAGAAAACTAATAAGAAGGAGCGACTTTAGCGAACAGCACCGAGATAACTAGTGGAGACATTTTATTGACTGAGAATTAGCTGAATGAGCATCTGTTGAGCTTTTGATTTGAAGCCCTGTAATACAGTCTTTGTGTGGCAGTAGACTGTTAACACTTTCCACCCTGGAGGTCCCGGTAGGCTGTATCAGTTTTTAAAATGCAATTCAAAAGGTTGTAATTCACCGTTTTAATTTGACAGGAGTAAAGTTTATCAGATCTCACTCTGACCTGGTGACAGAGAGACGTATTGTTGTCCTTTCTATAGAGCCCGGGTGTGTTCACTTTGGCCTTCTGGAGCTGTGCTAACATGCCCGAGCGGCCATGGAGGCAAATGAGCAGATCAGGAGTCCAGGAGGGGTTTCAAATGAGGTTTGGCCATCACCTACCAACTGTAGTCCCTCTACATAAACACACTGACCTCCTTATATACATTTGCTCACTCCAATTAGCCTAGACCTACCATCTACAGGTAAGTGTATAGATCAACAATTACAACGTACAATAAATATTTACATGATTTCCCCAACCCAATGATATCCATAATAATTTACCACTATTTATGGTCCTATAAATAAAGAAAATTATCAATACATAATTTATCTAAATAAACAGAGCAACACATACCTTGACTTCCCCCCTACCCGCTTCCTGTGGTTGGTACTTCCCGGAACTATAAATAGGTGCTGAGCCTCTGGGGAATTATTTTGCCTGAACACCCTGGGGAGAAGAAACAGGCAGAGGTGAGTTGTTGCCATATTTAAATGAACATTTATCTTTAGCTTGGCAATATATATACTCTGTTGTTCTGTCAAATAACTAATTAGACATTTATCACACTCAGGTCTGTTCAATCAGTCACTCACTGCTCATTGCGATTTGTTTGTTCCCAGGGAGAACACAAGGAACATCCCAGTGTCCCAGGAGTGCACATGGCTCCCAGCATCCACAGTCTAATAATAAATATATCCAATAAAAGTGTGTTCTCCTTGGAACTTTTATGACACCACATCTCAAATACTGTCCGCAGCATAGGTAACGGCAGTGCGTCGTTACAAGCCGTTACTGATTTTTTTGTTTTGTTTTTGTGAGGTCAAAATAAAAAATAAAAAAAAGCCTGATTCTTAAGTTCTTATGGACGGTAATACTTAAAAAAAAAAAAAAACAAGCACATGTCCATGTCAGAAGTGTTTATACTCTTTCAAACTGCAACACGGTGGTGAATAGCTTGCTTTAAATATGGGAATAAGCATGATCCATGATTGTATAAGAGTTATCAGAAATATGTGTTTTAAGAATTATAAAGAGAGCGTGAGAGAGAAGTACAAACTCAGTTTACTTCCTCACCTCCATGTACCTGCTCATGAATTTGTGAAGTGATTCAGGCATCGTTTCAACAGTCGACGAGCATTTCAGGTGACGCACAACTGTCATTGGTCTGTTTACTTCTCCAGAGGTCCACAAAATTGTTGTGAATACTGGGAACATCACAAGTCCCTCACAGCTTGCAGAAATACTGTTTTTAGCAGACGAGGAACCACAATCACTGACCTCTGCTCCTATTCTAACCTTTACAAGTGGATTACAGTGCCGGCAGTAATCATCAGCTAATCATAAGGTTTTTTTTGGTTGTTTTTTTTTAATAGCAACAGCACGTGAGCATTACAGCCAAGCCTGCTAATTCACTGTGAGTAAATGGCATGCGATGAGAGACTCTGCTGAAAGTGTTGCAAAAAGTAAATGTTGCATCGGAGAGAAGTATCACTTTGATGTATTTTTTAATCAGTGCTGTAATAAAAGCGCAGTGGGTGAATGATTGAGTCAGAGGAGGGTGGAGGGACCGGAGTGCTTGCTGCTCTCCCTCCCAAACAAATTAACACAATTTTGCATAATGTGCAAATGCAGAGATGTAATTTTGCGCACACACCCAGGTACGCACACACGCCTCCTCGTTCACTAGCACAGATCTGACCTATGAGTCATTCTGGCTGTTCTTCCAGAGGCCCCACCCTCCCTCCCTTCCCCCCTCCCTAACCCACTGGATGTCACAGATGGATGCAGCAGACAGCCGCAGTCTTAATGCTGCTTCCTGTCTCTCTCTGGGCACTTAGCAACCGCTGAGGCAGCAACCCTGAGGGCAACTTTAACCAGCAATTAAAGGAGCAATTCGTCTTCGCTCATCATCACGTTCAAGGGGCAGGACTGGATAAACCAAAACAAAAGCTTTGCAATTTTACCCACAACCACTGAATGTGAACGTGGACTTCAATCCATCACATATCCAGCCTGCACGAAGGACCGATGTGTGAAATCAGCTGTGTTTGGTTGGAATTAGAATCACTCATTGGTTTAGGTGACTTAGGTTTTAATAGGAAGTTGAAACTGATCTCTCTGTTTCCTGAACTGATCTTCTGTGGTTTGGTTATTGCTGACTGTGAGCATGCCTCTGGGCCAAACACTGGATCTGTACAAAAGATTTGAAATGCAAAAATTAAAAAATTAAACATAGAAACTGGAAGTGAAAATGCAATACACACTATTACAGGCCTTTTCTTTTGGTGTATACATTTACTCATTTAAAAATGTACACAATATTTAGCATAATGTCATGGACTGAAAAATGTATGTAGCCTGCTGGTTAATTGCAGTTCGGGCATTTATAGCTGTCTGTCTTGCAGGGACTTGCTGTTCATCTTCGTCTGCCATCAGTACATATCAGAGGGGATAAAATGCATGCAGTCCCAATGTCCATCCTCCCCGACTTATGGAGTTTGAGGTCCGCCCTTTAGAGGGTCTGTGCAAACGCTAATACAGGCCGAGTTATCAGACTGTATTCACAGCGAAGAAGACTGAAGCTATGAGTGATAGTCGACGCAGGCAGGCTACCATTTCAGCTCTCGTGAACTCTAACGCTCGAGCACTACAGCTGTGCACACGTGTGATGTCAAGTACTGTAAATCCGTGAGGGTTTTGGGTGGACATTGGGATTGGGCCATGGTCCTGGCCTCGAACCATAGTGGGACAGTTACCTGTTTTTATGTCTCAGTGAAAAAAAACAAAAAACTAAATTTTATTAGTCTATGAACATACCGTATGCTTTTTAATTATGTTACAGTATACTTGCATGATGAATAATAAAATAAATGATCACAGTTTGGCTACAACATGACATGACACAAAATATTTGGTGCCCTTGTTGCTGTCAATGTCTGTTCAACATGAATCTACTGTACAAAATAAAAACATAAAGCAAGCTACTCATACAGTATATGTAGTGGAGTTAAAAAAAAACAACAACAATATTTACCTCTGAAATGTAACGGAGTGGAAGTGTAGAGTCGCCTCAAGTAAAGTACAAGTACCTCAAAATTATACAGTACTTCAGTAACGTATTTAGTTACTTTGGTTTTACCGTAATATCTCTACAGCTTCTAATGAGCTGGAAAAACGTGGACAGTTATCAAGTGTTTTATGTATCAGCTGGATGCAGCCGTTACTCCTGTACAACAGACACTCAGTGCCCAAAAGGAAGCGTCACACTGTGTGTGAATGTAACATGTTACGACAGGTTATTGGTCCTTGGCAGGTCCAGAAGGTGGACTGTCACACTGGAAACTTCAGAGTGTGTCAGTGAGGATGGAAGCTGCTGCAGACTGATCCCTTCAAATGATTACGGAAATTCGAAGTTGAATTTATTGCCATTTTTGCTTTGTTATATTTGACAGAAAAGAGAAAGCGAGTGGACAATGACATGCAGAAAATGTCCAGTCATGGAGATGTTAAGCTGCTCCACCATGGGGACACCCTGTAAACATTTAGAGTGGGAATAACTGTGGCATTCAGGGACCAGAACCTAACAAATGTTAACACAACTTGCATAGTCATGTATTTTCATCACATAATCAAATAAACAGCTTTTCGATATATTATGCAGTCTGTGGCACTGCATGGAGTGTTTTTAGGACTGTCAGACATCTGTCTGAGGCTACGGTGCTTTTTTTTAGTTATTGTCGCTTATGTTGTTGAATTAGTATTTGTGAATACACCATATTGTGACAGTGGACAAGAGATGTATTACAAAGTGGCTGAAAATGTCCACCTTAGCAAATATTGTATTCAATCTCTCTATAAGAACTGTTTGCATAATATTTATATTTGGTAAATTGTCCGTGTTATCAATAAAACTTGTATGATTTAAAATATTACTCATTAACAATGAATATTTTGTGAATTGTGGGTGTTTGAACCTCCTGCACATCCTCATCCGTCAACAGCTTGCTGGAGCCCAGCGGGGTGAAAGCTCAGCTCTCAGGTGGTGATGTTGACTTTCACTGAGAGCTCTGCCTCCTGAAGCTGTGATCCATCTGATAAGAAGTGAGGTGGAAATATTAACTAAAGGTGGTTGAATCTTGTATGTGGGACAACACACCTGCCAGCCGGAGGGCTAACCAACGGTTACTGGAAGTGGCAATTTGCTTTCATGAGGTGAGTGTTGTTATTGTGACTGAAACTTTAAAAAAAAAAAATTCTTCTGAAGTGAGGACAATGAGGGAGTGGAGGGATTTTAAAGGAAACCAACAGGTATCCATGAGTTGCATATAAAAATGGACTTAGATTCCAGGGCTGAAATCTGAATCATTTTGTGCAAGTGCCACAAGGGCCACTAGGGGCCGGCTCCGATAGAAAAGCATAAAGCATAAACGCATAAAGCATAAATTCCTCAAATAAAAAGCCAAGTCAGTAAATTTTTTCCACAAGTCATTCTGTAATCTCGCTCCTTCTGATCCGTTCTCTGGTGGTCTTTCAGAAAATAATTCCATCATTGATTAGATATTAGGCCTCAAAGACAGATGTGCTTGGGGGCATAACGGTTTTGATTGACCTGCCTGGGACGCAGTTGGTTTGCAGTAATAAATCTCCGTAGGACGCTGCTGATTTCCATTTATCAGTTTTCTTTTACTTAATTGCCAAAATTTGGCGCATACATAAGAAAACATTAGCATATTCAATAAAAAAACAAACGGTAACCAACAACGACGTCACCCGTTGGTTTGTGAACGGCCGTTATGAAGCCTCGAGTTCGGATTTTGGGCGGCGCCATCTTCCTAGTTCAGAGTGGTTTGGAAGAAGAAGAAAGAGTGACTTTAACTAGCAAAATGGAGATAACTCATGGAGAAATTTTATTCACTTTGTATTTTATGAGACTATTTCAGTGGGAGTCTATGGAGCCAGAGTCCTTTTGGAGCCAACCTCTAGTGGCACTCGGTTTTGTAGTTTAAGGACGTCCACATTGGCCTCATTCTTCCGACTCAGAGGCTACGTCCACTTTTATATACGGTCAATGGTAAGAACACATGCATGTTCTTTATTTCTTTTGCAGGTGGGAGATCTTATTCTTATAGAGATGAGAGATTCCTGCTCGCTGCTCTCACACTGACAACATTTTTGAATCAGTACATCAAATTCATGTTTATTCCCGACAGATCTTCCTCAGAGTATGAATTTTTTGTTCAAATGACAACACATGAATCAACTGAAACTTTCCACGAGCACAGCAGGATTACAGTTCCCGTGCATTAGTTTCTGGCTACAAGGGAATCTGTATAACAGGCGGTAAAAGGCCAGAGAGTAGGACACTGATTGCATCTCTTCAGACCTGAGTAAAGAAAAAAGCTGATAATAAATGATTCAAGAGATATGTGCAGTGGGAGCTCCAGGATCAGGAGGAGAATCAATAACAGGAAGCAACAGATACCAGATCTGAAGACAAATTTTTTTAAAGGGGAATAAAAAAGGAAGGTTGTAGATGCTGCAAATTAAGAAGTGCAACAAAGCTGAAATGGATAAATTAATCCCCAAAATTCAGCGGACAATAATAATAGTAATAAATAAAATAACAAAATAAAATAACACAAATAGTGATTGAGATTTGTTGCTTCTGCGGTCTCAGACAGTTTGGAGTTTGGTGCAGAGAGATCTGCTTTACGTTATGTTGGCTGCTATCTGCAGCTCTGTGGTAACATCCTCACCATTCCTCCCCCGACATCCACTCCCACACGTTCAGAGGTTTCCCTCCATTGATGCTGCACATTCAGATTTGTCCCTGTGCTCACAAGCAGATGGATCAATGTTAGCGCGAAAGCTCATCATGAAGATCACGTTCTTTTTTTTTTTTACATTTTCTGTTTGTGATCAACAGCCAACTAAACATGGCAACTTTTGTTGACGGGAAGATTTGGAAAAAAAACCTGTACATTTGCTACAAATAATATAGATCCTGGTGTCCTGCCAGGTGAGATTCACTCTTCTGAAATGTGGTGCAATGTTAAAACAGAATTGCAAAATGTTTTTTCTTTTAGAAAAGTGTTGTTTTTAAAAAAAAATCCAGAGCTAAAAAAAGTACAAAAAACAGGAATGCCAAAATTGGAAAACAAATTAGACCAGAATAGACAATCTGGAGGAAGAAATTGGTTCTCATCTCATATTCAGTTTATTAGAGCGAGCACACATGAACATGATCGGCTGTGAATGTCATGGGCCTAACATGGGGACCACATGATAACCTCACTGACATGAAATAACTGTTATGTTTGTATTAGCTGCTTTATGAATGGAGTTTTCTGTCTGACACAGAACAGCTGTTGTCAACATCATAGAACCGTGATGCTCCAATGTAACGTGGAGTCAACAGGTCCAAGCATACATGGATTACTTTGTAAAGTGAATATTTCTACACCCCAACACACTCCTGGATAATGTGACATGTTTATGTTATGGACCCCAGGTTTTAAGCCAGTATGTTATTGTGGCGTGGTGGGCCAGTCGAAAGACTGCAATACCTATGAGCCCTACACACCGATGCAATGGAGAAGAAGCCAGAATCAGAACAGCAGGGGAATCAAAACACACTGTTGTTGCACCACAGCGAAAATAGCAAGCATTTTTTTCATTTTGTAATGTTTCCTTCCTGTATGAAATCCGCACGCGGTGCATTTAGGTGTGAATGGAAATCTGAATGTGCAGGTACGAGGCTGTGATTGGTGGGGCAACGGCTGGCTTTGGTTCCTAGACAATGACAACCCACACTTTGTCACGCACATGGGGGGTTCCTCTCCCGGTCCCCCTGCTGTCCTGCCACCCGTAGACTGTCTATGAATCAAGGTGCAATGGTTCACACCATCAATGTACCTTCTACTTACTTCCATCCTTATATGTTTCTGGTTCAGCAATGTTAAAGTGGAGCGCAGATGGTGTCTCACAGGTATCCACTTCTGCTCAGGAGCAGAGGGGGATTTCCCTGCAAGCGTACCATCAAGTCTGGGAGCTCAAACTGAGGCTTCGGTTTTATCCCTGCAGATACACACAAAACGGTCAACCATAAAAGGTCAACCTCTCCTCTCCATCTCCTTCTCTTCCTTATAAATGTTACATTAGCAATGCAAGATGGTTTATTCAGAAAACTTCCACATTCTTTAGCCCCCTGCTCCTTTACAAGTGTCCCCGCTGCTTTCTGATGTGTCGCAGCAGCAGGAGGCTGTTTCTCAGAGATGCTGGTGGGGTAGCTGAGGCGGGAGGGGCAGGTTTATTTTTGTCTTTCAAGGAGGAGGTAAACAACAAATATTCCCTTACGTGCCGACCACACAGAATCTGCTCTGTGACTTTAACATGGAGGAATGAGGCAGAGGCCTTATTCAAAAGCAGCAACATCAAAGTCCAGGACCATGAAAAGGCAATATGACACTGCAATGTATTTCATAACCAAAGTGTGGACAGGATTTTTTTTCTATATAGTCCTCAACAAAAGTCAGTGAACCTAACAGTGTAACTCGGCAGCAATAATTTGAGAATAGATGCTAATACTTTAAGATGCAGCGGACTAGAAACTCTCTTCCTTATAATCTCCTCAGAAACTTTCTTTATCTGTTTTTTTTTTTTGTAATCTTCCCCCCATTTCTTGGTCTTATCAGCTGCCTTGGGCAAGAAAAGCAGAGAGAAAAAGAGCCGTGGAGTACATCAGAGAAGAAAGATCATGCGCAATTGTGCCATTACTGTGGTAAAGCCATGTTGCTGTATGATGTGCTGTGACAAGGCTGATCAAGAGTGGCCGAAAATAGACACAAGTGAGTAGGTGGTGAATACTGGAAAAAACATTGTCTTATAGGAACCATGAGACACTTTGTCCTTTCTAGAAGTTTTAGTTACAGTATGATGGTACAACATCCCCAACAAGCCAAACTACCCAGAATGAGAGGTGAGATAAAATACATAAATAGACAAACTATATTTTCATGAATAAAATGTGCAAAATATAAACAGATCAATAATTAATGTCTCTTCTCATTGTCTGTAAATTTGTCAGCATTGACTCAAACACTGCTATCAAACACTGCCAGTTACCTCCGGGTACCTCGAGCAACACCAATGTCAAAGTCACGCTGATCAACCAAGTAAAGACTGCTGCTGTAAATAAAGCACGCAGACAGCGGTGGGAATCTTTGTCGTTCTCCCCGTTTCATTTTGCTCTGATTATTCGTCATGCAAAGAGAATTATTACAGTTTTTCACAGCTGTTGACACACTACAAATGTAACATGAAACACGATTACTGAAACCTGATAATAATGTACAAAATCACTACTTTGAGTCTGCAAAACTGCAAGCACAATGTCTGCTTCACATTCGGCTTTCCTCTGGAAAGCATTGAATGCCTAGCTTTAATTACCAGTCAGAAACACCCACTCCTCAGCTGTAAACACTAGTAGCTTAATTATTCACTCAGAAATTGCAGCTTTCACTCTATAAAAAGGCCACAGAAGAGCTCTCCTGCTTTGGAGGGAAAACGGAGGTCAATAATGACGAAAGAGCTGGAAGTCACGGAGTGAGAGGAAGAGGAGGAAGAGGAGGAGAGACAGTCATCTCAGATGAGATCAGGGCCGTGTTGGATGAGTATGAGTATTCAGAAGATAAAATAAATATATCAAAAGGGTCAGTTGCAACCAGAAGAACGTCATCTGCATATAACACCACTTTATGGGCAGAGCCACTGTATGACCCCACAGGGAAGCTGTCATCACCAGGCAGAGCAGCAGAGGGCTGAGCGGTGAACCCTGATGTGTCCCTCTTCCTAATTCAAAGTGTGAAGACACCACTTCTCATTTCTGGATGTACATGTGATTGATGCAACCGTGTAGCGGCTCAGGTTGGGCTGAACTCTCTTCTCAGCCTCCCTCATCTCATCTGAGGCGACTGTCTGCCCTCCTCTTCCTCCTCTTCCTCTCACTCCTTGACTTCCAGCTCTTGCGTCATTATTGACCTCCATTTTTCCTCCAAAACAGGAGAGCTCATCTGTAGCCTTTCTATAGTACTAAAGCTGCGATTTCTGAGTGAACAATTAAGCATCTAGTGTCTACAGCTGGGAGGAGTGGGTGTTTCTGACTGGTAATTAAAACCCGGCAGTTTAATTGGCATTTTTTTTTAAAGGCACACGGGGAGATTTTCATTTTGAATGTTGTGCCTGTCGTGGAGAACTGCGACCAGAGCTTTCCAAAAAGTTTGATTTGGAATGGACAACTGAGGATTTTACTGGCGTTTTGGAGCTTTAAACAGCTCTATTATCTGCGTGTTATACCTGTAAACATGTGTTCAAACCCCTCCTGTATCATTTGCTTCCTGTTGTAATTCTTTATACGTGCCGGCGGTCCTGCCAATTTCATTTAAAATTTCATAAACAGACCAAGCGGTTAGATTGTTTCCGCTGTATTCTCCTCACAAAGCATCAGTAGACGAGTGACTCATGCTCCTGCAGTGGGTCTTTTCTTTTCATCTGAACAACAAAGACAACACCAAAATGATGTGGGACACAATAACATAAACTGTGTTTTTGGGGCTAAGCTCTTCAAAATTAGTACTCTGTGGTCTTTTAATGGCTAACAAAAACAACATTTCATGAATTTCAGGCTCTCTGTTCTTTGTTTGATCCCTTTCTCTCACTCTCTCAGTAGCACACACACTCGGTCTCCTGCAGTCATGTGTAAACCTCCCAGACAGATGTGAGAGCCGTAAACATGCCGTTTTCAGAAGCGGGTGACTTCATTGTTTTCATCGTTTCAGAGAAATGTGAGAAATGCGGTGGGGGACATTTTGTAAATCTGCCCTGGCGTGCTATAAATGCCTCGGAGAGACTCTGACAGTCTGGTGCCACATCTCGCGTTTCACAAAAAGCAAAAAAAAAAAAATTGATGCATCACACCCATTCCCAGACGCACACACACACAGACACAGACACACACACACACATACACACACACACACACATAATCGACCAGAAGAGAGGCTGACGTCAAACCTCCATTCACAACCCCTCCCTCGACCTCCCTCTCTCACTCCATCTCTACATTGTTCCTGCCAAGCGTCTGACAAGCCGAGTTAAGGAGCAGAATTATTGGCTGTCAGGCCCTGCGGTGAGGAATGGGGAGCAGCCGGTCAGTCGCCAGGGAACAAACACACGGAGAGAAAAGGTGAGAAGCTCTCGACCAGGAGAGGTGAGCGCTGGTGTGTAAAGATCACTTAGTTAAAGGTACTCGTGCTTTGATGGGTCTGAGACCCCAAAACATGAGGATTTACTCATTTCAAAATGACACACACCACCGTTAGTATTTTAAAAACATGTCCTCTGAGTCATTTGCTTAGTATGAGCAATGGGATCCTGCGTGAGCACATTTTTTTGCAAGAATTTAAAAGGGTTTTGGTTACTTTATAGAAGAGTAACTGAGTATCTGTTGTGCTGTTTGAAGTGGGCGGGCTCAGCTGATGAAAGCTGCTGTCACTGTACTTCTGTGCACCAATTAGGATTCAACAACTTCTGAACTGTCCATTAAATCTTATTAATCACACCCAGTCATGACGAGGCAGAATGGATTATTCTGTTTGGGATTTTGTTTTATTTTTCCACAAATTTAGTTGCTGATGGCATCATTAGGGGTTATTCATCACACTTGAGAAAGCCTTGCAGGATTTAAGGCGTCTAAAGGCTACAGAGAGATAAAGAGCACATTTTTGACCTGACTTGCAGAGGTACAGTCATATCCACGTGCTTAGTAAATCGGTTCTGCCCCAAAATCCAGACAATCATGGCTCCAGTCGCTGATGGCGTGATGAGCATCTGATTAAAGGGCTGTTCGGTTCGTGCACCTTTTACTGCATGATGTACCCATAATCCCAGAACTGCACACCGTCATCAGGGATTTCACCAGTCCATCATTAAAAATGTTCAAATATGAAGAATAAACAACTTTTATCACAACAATCCCCACTCGTGGTGCACTTACTCATGCCTTCCAGAGCTTTTAACTATATCCAAAGGTCTTCATCAGCACATAACAATTGCCAGATAAATATGTTTAAATACAAGTTTGTAACTTTTAGGATTTCACATCTGTGTTGGTTCAAAAATGAACCATTAAATGTCCACACTCTGGCTTTCAACCACATTACATGGTCTTCATCAGTAGATGTATACATGTTTTCATTTCTTACTTTTTTTTTTTACATATTTATTCCACGATTGAAAAAACACACAATAAGAAAAACCTGAAGAAAGCTATTTGTTTGAGCGGATATTTCCAAGATCAAGAAAGAACTTAACAAACTCAACAGAAGCTTTAGAGGGTTTAGTTTCATGAGCTCGGAGATGGTGCTGAATCATTTCCATCCTCTCAATCGAGGTCACAAAATGAATGTACCGTCTACATTTTCATCAGTGTGCAGTGTTTAAAGAATAGATTTTTTTTTTCAACCCTGAGAGCGGACTGGGAGCCAAACAAAGAGCCAAACAGTGCAGCACTTCCTGTGCTGGGAAAAGTTTTAAATCCACTATCAAAAAACAAAAAAAACAAAGTGACCCCAAACAGTCACACCACAGAGCTGTACGAGAAGGGGGGAAATTTGCTAATTGCCTGTGAAGAAAGTTGTCATTTGACCCGAGAAAGCCCTTCGTCTGTTGTAGCGGACAGGCGGGAGTGGAAACAGGGTTGGATCTGAGCTGTAATTGGTTTCTGTTTACCAGTAATCCTGCCTCGGACACAACCACAAGCAATTAGCCAGACAGCTCACGCTTTATCAGTACAAAACTGACGCAGTGTTTGTATGCGTGTGTGTGTGTGTGTGTGTGTGTGTGTGTGTGTGTGTGTGTGTGAGTCACGAGGGAGAGTGTAATTAGGCTGAAGAAGACATGAGATTAAAATCAGCTCCTTTGTCCTGGTTTCTTTTGCTCTGTTGGCCCTGTAACATCGGCTAGGACAAGATTAGACTTTATTCTAATGAAGGATGCTTTCACTGTGGTCCTTCAACAAAAACAAGAAAAAAAAAAAGGAGATCAAAGCAAAAATATTTAATGTGACTCATGTCATGAATGTGGTAGGACTGAGCCTTTATAGTTCCTTAATGAGTAAATGTGTGACTCCTCAGTCTTTTTTTTCCTCACTGTGGCCATTAAAGCACTTCTTTTGTCTTTTGGTTGTTTTAAAAGCTCCAAACCAGAAATAGTGACAGAAATTTCACCAAAAACATGGACCTCTTTATTCACATTTTGTTTAGGCTACTTTGTATTTCACCAGTCAGGGGGCTTGTGAGTCATTGAGGGAAGAATTGAAAACCTCTTTTTTTTTCTGCACACACACACACAGAACTATTTATAAACTGCAACTGTGACAAAGCTGAAAACAGGAAAAGCTCCACTGAATATCAGACAAGCAGGTCAGTGGAGGATAGCTGGAGCTCATCAAATGCAGCAACAAAGGGGATTTATGAATGAAACTGCAAGCAAGGCACACACACACACACACACACACACACACACACGCACACACACACACACACACACACACACACACACACACTGATCCATACCAGACAAGATTTGACATGCAGCCAAAAATAGAGACATGAACAGTGTGCCCGCTGACGGCAATAGTGCTCTCTCTCTCTCTCTCTCTCTCTCTCTCTCTCTCTCTCTCACACACACACACACACACACACACACACACACACACACACACACACACACCTCCGCAGTTCCTCTGTCACCCCGCCCGTCTTGAGCTTTGGCGGAGTCCGTATGTGAGTCATCGGTGGACTTTAACTGTCTCTGTCCCTCTGTGCTGCAGCAGAGACACAACAGCAGTCAATGACAACAGCCACTCAGCAGTCTGTCACATCGGTAAACGAGCACAATATACCGTCACTGGAGAAAAACAGAACGAATCAAAAAGACATAGTGCATTAAGACTTTACCACAACAAGTGAACATCATTGAAGGTACTTTTAGAGCAGAACAAACCCTCATGAGGAGAATTAAGTGAGTGCAAGCAGCCTGCCTTCAGTTACCACCACGTCTGAAGACTTTAAAGGTGTCCGCAACATGTTGTCGTGTTAAACAGGCTTTTAAACCCGACATGTTAAAGACTATTTCAACCAGTCACTGCAGCTTAAACAGGACTTTGTTTATTTCATTATCAGTTGGACAAAAGCCGTAATGCAGCCACTGCTGGGTCGCAGCTGGTTTCAGTTCATAGTCAAAGAGAGAAGCAGCTTTTCTCCGGCTGACTCAAATTAATTGCTGGCGTGCGCGTTGTGTAAATGTGCGTGTGCGTGTCTGTGCGTGCGTGTGTGTGTGTGTGTGTGTGTTTGTGTGTGTGCGTGCGTGTGTGTGTTGCGTAGCTTCCTCGCTCTCTGACGCACGAGTCAGGTGGTTTCTCTAATAGCACGAGTCGCTGTCCGCGGTGCTGAAATCAGACTCGCAGCGAGGCAGAGAGATGCTCAGTTCACTCACGAGCCTCGGTACAAACTAATCCCAAAGGTAAGACTTCGCTGTTATTCATAGCCCGAAGCACCCCGCGCTCCTCCAAACACCTTTCCTCTTCCTCGTTCTTACGAGCGGACGTGTTTTGTTGTTGTTGTTGTTGTTGTTTGTTTTCAGTTACTTAAGGTGGCTTTTGTTTCCGTCGCTGTTCGCCAACCTGATGCGCAGCCGGAGACGTGGAGACGGAGAGGTCGCTGCCCGCAGCGCGTCTTTGTTCTCGTTCCGCTTCATTTCAAACGGTTTGCGCTCCGCAGCTTTACATGAACACTTCAGTGTTTCTCATAAAAGGAAA
The DNA here is from genome assembly GCF_022577435.1 of Embiotoca jacksoni. Lineage (NCBI taxonomy): Eukaryota > Metazoa > Chordata > Actinopteri > Embiotocidae > Embiotoca > Embiotoca jacksoni. The sequence continues at coordinate 2,863,499 of NW_027185274.1, forward strand.
TGACTCACTGGGCTCTGAAGTCCGGCGAGTTCAATTCACGTCGGAAAAACGAAGGAAAAATAGCAGCAAATGCTTTTTGTCTCGTCGCTTCTGGTCTGTTCATTGTTCTTATTCGTCTCCTATTTGGGGGAAAAAAAGTTCCTCTCTCAAACCTTCATTTTCGTATTTGGCTTTTTCATTAAAAAAAAAACAAATAAACAAACAAAAACAAAAAAACCATGTCGATGCTTCTATTTCATCAGAGCCTGTAAACGGACTTTATCAGGAGGACCTCTGGTGTCAACACGACGTGATTCAGCAGGACGTACGACTCGGGGGGAAAAAATGAAATAAATGGTGTTTGGAGATTTTTTTTTAGAGATTTTCAGGTTAAAGGAGATTATTTCTCTGAAACACCAGCCTTACCGGGTTACCTTGACGACGGGGCCGTGACTCACGGACAGCGGCAATTTGACGACTAATGAGATTTGCACGGGAGCTGAATACCGCTGCTGTTCCTGCTGCTGGCAAACAGGCGGCATGACTCCAGTCTGATCCTTAAACACCAGCAACAGGCTGAGGGGACAGACACCGGGGGGGTGGACAGGATTTTACAGGCACGGCTGTCCATTGTTATTATTATTATTATTATTATTCAACAAAGATAATAAGTCATGGAGACATGCAACTGAAAAAAAGTGTCAAAATAAAATTAAAACAAGAAATCAAGCTGTGTGAAAAGAGTTCATGTCAATAAAAAAAAAAAAATACTTCCAAAGGATTATCTCCTGAATGTGGTCAGATCATTAGATGTGTTGTTTGACCTGGTGCGGAAGAGCAGATCCACAGCCTCAAATTCAACACAAGTGTCTCGGTGATTTGTGCCGTTATAACCAGACCAGACATTTAAAGTGACGGTGAGAACGGAGGACATTTAAGAAATGCCACAGCGGTAACCACCGAGAACCTGTTAGCTTAACGTGCGAAGGTCAGCGCTGACACGTGCCTCTTTGTCTTTCGTCCGCAGGCGTCACCATGCCGTCGCTCCCCGAGACCTCCACGACGGGCAGAGCGTTCCTCGTCTGTTCCGCCAACCTCTTGGTCCTCCTCTGCCTCGGTTCCTCCGGCGTTCACGGGGCTTCGCTCAGAGAGCACAGACTCCGGGGAGGTGAATCTGACTCCCAGAGAGGAAATGTCCACCAGGCACCGAATGCGGACATGCTGAAAGCCTTGGAGTACATCGAGAGTCTCCACCAAAGAACCGGCGTGGACTCCCGGCAGCACGGCCCCCTCGCTGCAGAGTCCGACACCGGCCACGCGGACGACGTAGCGAAGCTGCGTGCCATGCTGAGGCTGGTTTCTAACCCAACGCAGGGCAAAGACGAGGAGGAGGAGGAGGAGGAGGAGGAGGAAGAGGAGGAAGGGCGGGAGGATAAGAGTGAAGAGCTGCTCCAGGCCGTGCTCAGCACTCTCCGGCAGACGGAAAAGACCTCCAAGCCAGCTCGGCTTCGCTCCGCCGCAGAGGCGGCGGGCGCGAAGGACGGCGCGGTGCAGCAGAAGCAGCGCGGCATCACGCCTCACAAGAAGCTGCCCCTGATGTTTGAGGACGAGGAGGAAGGCGAGGGGGATGAGGAAGAGGAGCGGGAAGGGCCGGAGCGCGACAGCCCCTTCAAACGCACCAACGAGAACGTGGAGGAGAAGTACACGCCTCAGAACCTGGCCACGCTGCAGTCCGTGTTTCAAGAACTCGACAAGCTGACCGGCTCAAAGACCTTGCATAAGCGCCAGGACGAGGAGGATGACATGGAGGAGGAGGAGGAGGAGGATGAGGATGAAGATGATGACATGTTCAACGTGAGGAATGCCGCGTACGACGACGTCGGCGGGGATCTTGCAGACTGGGGTCCGCTAGAAGAACAGGAAGAGGAGGAGGAAGAGGAGAGGGGCAACAAGCACGAGGTCGACCGAGGGCTCGATTACATCGACGACAACGATGAAGAAGCTGATGAGGACCGTGATGAGGAAGATGATGAAAGCTACCCGGTCAAAAGGTCAAATGATCCGGATGATGTGGCCAACCTGGTGGACTTCTACCTCCTGAAAGTGCTGGAGAAAACAGAAGAGGAAGAGCAGAAAAGAGAGATAGAAGAGGAAGAGGAGCAAAAGAGGGCTGAGAGGAGAGTGGCCCAGACTCAGTACGGAGAGAGCATCGATCCAAGAGTCATCTACCAGCTCATTCAGATCTCCCAAAAGTACCAGATCCCACCGGAGGACCTGGTGGACATGCTCAAAACCGGAGACAAGACAAACCAAGAGAAGTCGCGAAAGAGCAACGAATTAGCCCGAGCAGAAAACAAGCCGTCTCGGGTCTCCTCGACGAAGACGCGCAAGATTCCCGAAGCGAAACTCTACAACAGACGCCCGCTGTACGGGCAAAAGACCCCAGAAGAGCTGAGGACGGAAGAGATCCTCAAAATCCTGGGTCTGGGAGGCGCGGAGGACCCGTCTCCCGTCAGGAAGCAGAGGCAGCACAAGGGCTCGCCGCCACGACTCCGCACGCAGCCCGCCGCGCGTCAGGGGGAACCCGCCGCCGCGCACGGGCGCCGCCTTCCCTTCGGAGACGACTACGACGACACCCTGGACGAGGACGAACTGGCGGCGTACCTCGCGGCTCAGATGCTGGCACGGTATCCCAAACCCGCCTACGGCGAGGCCGGCCAAAAGCGGGACGAGGCCGGACGGAGCGCGTCGAGCCCCATCGAAAAGGCGATAGAGCGGTATTTTGATCGGATGGACGCGGATAAGAGCCCGAACGAAAAGAGACAGCGGGAGGCCGACGAGAGGGGCGGCGACGCACAACTGCAAGGCTTCGAGAACGAGGCGGTGATGAAACTGCTGAGCTACCTGAACCCAGAAACTGAAGAAAGTGACACCAAAACTGCCCCGGGAATATAAATAAGGCTGTAGATACATATACATATATAAATATATATTGTTTTGGTGGAAGGACGAGGGTGAAAATAAAGTATTTTGAAGAATAAAAATCGCAGTCAACTTTAGTTCTTCTGTAGATTTACAAAAGCTCATATTTATTAGCAGAAATATTCAGACATTCATTTAAATGTTGTTTTTTTTTTTTAAATGAGAGTTGGTTTGCTCAACAACACTTAAACAAGCAGTACATGTGTCTAACACGCACACGCACATGCACACGCACACACACACACACACACACACACACACACACACACAACACACACATGTTGAAAATCAGTGTTGGATCCCTTAGATTCACTTGTGTTTTTTGGTAATTCTTTCTTAAATGTGGTCATATGTGACATACCTGAGGTAAATAAAGCATTGACTTTATTTTTTCCTTACTGTGTAGTGTTTCTCCATTTTTATCACCATCACACAATGCATCAGTTTAAACAGAAGTATGTCTTGCCTGCTGACGCTTAAAAAAAAAGCATACCAAGTGTAAAAAAAAAAAAAAAAAAAAAAAAAAAAAAAAAGCTTCTAAAAAGTAAAAGCTCTTTTCAATCATCCAACCCTGAGATCAATAAATATGAGGCACTTACCAACGGAAACACAATTGCAATTCTTCAAAATCAAGTAGAAAAACCAGCAGGATTGTAGTTCTTTGACCTCGGCATTATGCCGACTGAGTCATTGTTAGTCACCACGTGAAAATATTGCTGAGTAATAAACCTTTCGCTTTAAGCCTTGAAGTGCGAAACCCCCTCGTCTTCTCTCGGCTCAGTAGGCAGGTCTGCTCATGTATTCTTCCATTGTCTGCGGTGACAGAAGAGGCGCTGCGTTTTATACGAGTCGTGAGAAAACGTGCGTTAGCCGAGGGTTTTTTTTGTTGTTTGTTGTTGAAGCTCACTGTACCTCTTGGAGCGTGTCCGCCTCCTCCATGATCACGCCCACGGCAAATTTGGACGTTTCTAAGATTTCTCCAGCCATCAGGAGCTCGTCCAGGATGTAGTAGGCCTTCTCGAAGTTGAAAATGATGTCGAGCTCGCACACCTGAAACACAAACGTACCACCCAGCGGCTTAGAAATGACTTCCTTAATCAAATTAGTGAGAGAACGATGATTGGCTTCTTCGCTGTCCTGCCACAGAAGCACAGACCCTGATTAAATATTAGAAAGAAATTGTAAAGTGATCAGTGAAATAAGTGCAAGAGAAATTTGGAGATATTTTTGAATAAAAGGTCTTTTTTTTATTCCCCGTGTCCTTTTTAAATTTGCAGCTTCCCAACTGCTGTTGTCAAGTTGAGTCAGTTATAATTTCTGGGGGCCAATGTCAATAAGTCCAACAAACATCCTCTCATTCTGATTGTTTTTGTAAATCAAGTGAAGCCCGGAGCCTCGAGGTGGTTTTGGAGCAAGGGCACCTCGTGGACAGCAGAGGGAGTCTCTCAGGAGAGACGTTTGTCTTCACTACTGATAATGTAAAGTAAAGTAGAGGCTGTTGTATGGACAAATAATTAATGACAATACTGTATCACACAGGGGTAATCATATAAAATATGCCTTCATGGGATCAGTTGACAAATACTGCAGGGTATAAACACCTTATAAAAGTTCTTATATCTGCCTACGACTACAATATATTACAATAATCCAAATCATGAACCTTTATTTAAAGTTTAAATGTCTTATAAGTGCTATGTGGGAGGGCTTGAAATAAAGTGTGACTTGCAGATTCATATAAGGCTGAAGAACATGTTTGCAGTGAACTGTTCAACTTCTAAATCTGACAGTTTCTTTATAGGTTTTCGTTCTGAGCCGTCATTTGTGATTTCTGTCCACGTCAGATTTTACACTTTTCTTGTGTTTCATTTGCAGTTTTAATTTGTATAATTTTTTGGGGGGTGGTTTTAAAAACCAAAAACGGTAGTTTCACATCTCCTCTTTTAGATTTCTTCCAAGAACAGGCTGTTTTGTGTCCGTCTTCAAGGTACATTGATATCATTGACCCCTCTCTTCTGATTGGCTGACTCTTTTCTAACCCAGGCCAATCACAGCCTTTCTTCGGTCTGGTAGGTTGCTAACTCCGCGGTGGGATGACCGCTCAGTGTTCCACATAATAGATTGGACAGTGGGCCGCGCTGAGGGCGGACTGGGACACGAGTGTGACTTTGTGACATCACAAAGTCCAAACAGCACAGCTGCTGAATACCGGCTGTGTGCATTTCTCCGTGGACTCAGTGTTTTGACACTGTCACAGTGTTTAATGCATATTCAAAACATAAATGGAAATCTGAAATTATACACTGTGGGACCTTCAAGATTTATATTGATCACCTTTATTCTGAGACACAGAGGATGATCCGGTGACTCAGATGACAGACCATCTATGTTAACTTTGGTCTAAATGTGAGTGGCAGAAGAATAACTTATATATTGTATTTCTGAATTTATCTATTAGTTTGAAGTTTTAAAATTATCCTCAATAAAATGACTTATTAAGAATTCAACTCCCTCACTCAGCTGTTCGAACAAGACAGATTGGACCTTTAACGTCGTTATGAGCGCAAAGAGCCTGTTGAACTCACATTATTTCAAGTGTCAATCAAGCAATCCAAGTCATGCTGAGCAGGTTTAATTAGCTTGAATAATTGAGGACACAGAATCAGAAAAACACGGATGATGATTAAAATAACTGTCTCTCAACAACCTGTGATCTCTTCTTAGCCGATGACATTCAGCTATACTTACGTTGCCAAAGTATTTATCCAACAACTCAACATATCTGTGCAGCACTTCGAGGGCGAGCAGCTCGTTATCTTGGTCGTCCAGACCCGCACAGAAATACAGGCTGGCATACCTGCGGGTGAGAAGGATAGAGGTCAAATGATAAGGCAAAGTCATCCTGCGTCAATGAGCCTGCAACTTTAAGGCCATCTGTGTGTCCTTGACCTTCATTCAGCCAAAAACGTGTGACCTTGTGCACTGGAGAGGCTCTGTGAGGAGACTGGACATTTCACAGCCATGAGAACAGTGGAGCAGGTCAGTTCGTAAATAAAGTAGTCACTGCCAGTGGTGTAAAGTACTTTTACTCAAGTACTGTACTCGAGTACAATTTAATTTTACTTTACTTGAGTATTTCCATTTGATGCAACTTTATTTTATATTTAAAAAAAAAAAAAAAAAAAAAAACTTTGCACTATTGTTCAGTTAGTTTTAATTTAATTTAATTATTCTATTTTATTGTATATACTGTGCATTTTTATATTTAATATTTTTTTTTACTGTTATTTTATTGCTTTCCTGCATCTATAAATGCTGCTGTAGCGAAAACATTTCCCCTTGGGGATTAATAAAGTAACTACCTACCTACCTACCTTGTACTTCCACACAGATTAAACGCTTCGGTAGTATCAGTAGTATGAAATGAGCTCTGCCATTACAACATTAAAATGCTGCTCACGCGTACATTTCAGTGAAGCAATATTCCACTACTTTATACATGATAAATAAAACACTGTAAACTCAGCCAGTCTGCATAATGACTACTTCTACTTTTGATACTTTGAGTATATTTTGCTGAAAGGACTTATTTTATTTACGTAAGATTTTGAATGCAGGAGTTTTTTTTTTTTAAATTTCATTGTGGTATTTCTGCTTTTACTTTTAAAAAAAAGATCAGACTTTTCTCTTCTGTTGTATTCACACACCCAGACAGTGGACTCTGCTTTCTTTTTCTTTTTTTCTTTCTTTCTCAAGTGAGTAATTAAAGTCTTTGCACCAAGCTGTCTGTTGGGCATTTGGGATCCTTTCTTTGTTTTACAGCGACAGTGTTATGTCTGTAACAAACTCAACATATTGTAGTATGAATGGAACTGTAATTGCTTACTATCTGTTTTTACTTTTAGTATGTCCTGCAGCTACCCTAAACACAAGTCTGGAGTTTGTATAAAATGGGGACACACTACTTCAACCAAATGGGCCTTGAACTTTGACCCTCTCGGTCATATCTGTAGCGTGGTCTGAACACACTAACATTTCACAGTACAACATTACGACATGAATTGGCTTTTACAGCAATGATTTTAAGAAACCATTACAAGCACTCGAAGAAGAAAAGGTCCCCATGCAAATTTCGGGAAAAAAAATTATTTTAGAGGAGAAACATGTACGAAAAATGCTGCACCGAACACAAGCGCAAATACATGTTTGTATATAATTATAGATGCACTCATCTGTTCTGTTGCTGAATGGGTTTGTTATGGATTTCCTGGCATATAAACCGTATCATTACTCAAAGAAGAATTTGAAGGTACAAAGTGTTTGTATTTTTTTTTCTTGCGGTTGTTGTAATTTGCCATCAGGCCGGCTTCCATTATATTATAAAGGCGTTCATCTTGTTTTATTCACTTCACAAACTCTGCGTTTTACTGCGAGGCCCGGAGAGAGCGCATGCATTGCACCATCCCTACAACGGTTCAGCCAGTGATCTAGGTCATTCTGTGTGTTTATCCACACCTTTACTACTTGAGACTGCCCCCCCTTCCTCCCTTTGTTGAGAATAGGCGTGTCAGCGCCCTGTGTGCATTTTGAAGCGCAAGCGAAGAAAACGCACAAGTTAACCATGAAGTATCAGCAGAGCGCAGCTGCGCCTGCGTGAGGAGCCACCTTTTGTAAACGATCTTGAGGTCCCTCCACTGGAGGAAGTTGCAGGTACGCGGCGGCCGGGACAACACCAGCATCACCATGTCCCGGATCACCTTCTTCTTCTCCCGGTCCGTTTGTGGCGTGAACCATTTCTGCAGTCGCAGCTTCCCCTGACGACTGAACAGCAACAGGAAGCGGATCTGGAGAGGGCACGAAGCGGAAGGAAAAGGGAAGGGAACCGGTGAAATCGTCGGCTGGCAAACAAGCGAGGGTGACTAACAGAGGAGGCTGAAAAATGACACACGCGTGTCCAGACGCACACGGCGATACCAGCTCCTCGAGTCAAGGCTGCCGCAAGTTTCCGTAACTGTAATTAGATTTCACAACCAGAGACGTGAATGCAGATCACCGGGGGAAACGCAACACGTCGAAATCGCCTCCGGGTGCAATAAACACCCGCTCGTGTTGTGCAACGGCAATTACGGAGAGCTCTTTGCCCCGAGGTGGAGCTGCGAGCAGCGCTGCTTCAGTCTGCAGCAAGATAAACCAGGACGTGTCGAGAAAGCCAGGCGTGAAAAGAGATCTCAATCAAATCGGTTTAAAATGACGCAGTGATTTTTTTTTTTTTTCTGGATTTCTTGATTTGCCATACGGAATTGACGGTTCAATTAAATATCAAAAGGAGATGGACCCAACATCACAGATTTGCATTCATTTGCTTGTCTGACCTCGTTGCTGCCAGTCTCTGGCTCAAGGCTCAGTCAGCTTAACAGAAGAGAAACGAGTCGGGGAAACTGAAGCATACATTGTTTTACTGTCATTTTAACATGTGGAAAAAGTTAGGAACTCTGCCAATATCAACTTCATGACTTCTGATCAAGGGAGTCCTCTCTGTAAACTGATTGGCATTTCTAAAATTAAAAAAAAGTAAAACAACCCCCTCATCTGCCAGCAGAGCTTTCACTTAAAAATAATAATAATACAAATTTTTTTTTTTTAAAGCATTTTGAAATTATAGCACATACTACATTGGATGGACTGCACATTATATTGCCTCCACGTGCATAAACACCACTAAACTACGACCAGTAATTAAAAAAAACAAGCTCGGACACTCACCATTTTTTCTCAAACAAGTCCAGAAGCCGCTGAATGGGAAATCCTGCAGGTTTACAACAAGCCTTATCTCACAGCCCAATAAGTCTCACTGTGTCTCGAGGTTTTGAGATGCAGCGACATTGTTAAACTTCCCAGAAGTCAGTGCGCTCGCACCTTCTCCAGTCAGAGCCGCGCCCTGCTGCGACCCGGCGGCTGATTGGCTGCCGAGAAGCAAACAGGTGAGTCAGTGGCTGCTGGAGGATATTTAACAGAGTCAGAGGCTCGTTTGGCTCACACTGGGATGTACCACTGAGCATGCGTGAAAATACATTTATATTTGAGTCTTGAATTTCATTTGCAATATGTCCACTTGTGTTCAAAATAAAAACATCACCCCCCCCCCCCCCCCCACAAACTGTGAAGTCAAAAGTATGAATAAAAAGTCAAAATGTTCAATTACTGGGTCAGAATTACAAGATAGAATTTAAGATTATGACGTGTCAATCATTAACATATTATATTTAATATGGTCAACATTTGTACTTATCTGTACCGTAAACTGGTGTCAATTTCATTTTCTTGTCACATTATTTTCGTGTGTATTTTTTATTTTCTTTCATGTTAAGTCAGCCTTATATTTCAATTAATAGATTTTAGTGTATTGGTACTTAATTATGAAGTTATTTTGAATTCAACATTAATTAAACACTAGTTTAAAATTGCAGTAAACTAGTCTAAACTAACTAGCTATCTGGCTAATACAAATGTTGGCTAAATGAACGAGGAAGCAGTTTCATTTACGTCTGCTTGTCTCTCACAAGTTTGTCTAATGGAATTTAAGTTTATACTTTATACCGAATATTTCACAGCAACCCCCATTACTATTATTATGTGGGAGAGATGTAAATACCAATTCATAAACCCTTAAAAAAAATAATGTAAGAACAGACGAAAATGTGTGAATTTTACAACGTAAGGAAAGTCATCTCATCACTCGATCTACGCTGCCTGCAAATGTAGTCTTAAGACAAGTCAGCTGGACCACAGATGAATATGATATGTTCATGTTTGTCTGTAGGTGCACTCAGATGAACTGTGATGAACTTTGCTTGCTGCCGCTGGGGGGGCCGGACGAGTCGTCGTCCCCCCTCTTCCCCCCCTCCCCCTCCTGCCCTGATGTTAATTCAGCGCAGCTCCACGTGGTTCTGGTCCGGAGTAAAAGCGGAGGAGTGAGTCCTGCACAGCGAGAGGCTTCCAGAGCAGCACCATGTCTCTGTACCGCAACTCCGCCTGGTTCGTGAAGGGAGTCACCGAGTTCACAAGGTAAGACATCTGTCCTGCTGTGTGTGTGTGTGTGTGTGTGTGTGTGTGTGTGTGTGTGTGTGTGTGTGTGTGTGTGTGTGTGTGTGTGCTTGTAAAGCTGGAGGGAGCCTGTGACCTGCTGCTGTGTGCAGCCTCACTGGAGTGTGTGTTTGTGTGTTACTTCATTAGATCATTATTTTAGATCAGCACACAGTAATAACTCAGGTGATGGTAAACTCATCATAACCACGGTATAATTCAACAAACTCACTTCGACTAATAACTCCCTTTTTTTTTGGGGGGGGGGGTTACTACAAATGTTATCGTCCAATATTACACTGAAGGTCATTTTCTGTTCTTTGCCCCATAATTATATTATATTAAAATATATTTAATTGTATTTCTGATTATTATAGGAGTAAACATAATGTCAAGAAACTATTCTAATATTATATTACCCAACATTCATATCTTAACATCTAACACATTTGAAAAGGTTACCAACAAAGACCAAAAACCTTTATTTTAAAATATATTAATTAAAACTAGCTTCTCTTGAAAATTATATCTTTGCTGCCATTTGATTATTTTCTTTTTTTTATGTCACAGATTGATCAATTGGAAGCCGTATTAGGGATTTGGACTGCTCCATTACGGATTAAATAATATGATTATCAAAAATAAAATAAAAAGGAAATAAGGAACCCCAACTAAACTGTTGAAATGCCTTTTCAGTGAGAGACTTTCAAAAAAAATGAAAATACAGTAAATCTTCTTGATTCAAGTTGACTGCATTTTAAGCAGAGCTGAGATGAGTGGTCAATTCATCCACTAGTCAATCCATGAAAATAAATCTGCAACTCTTGACATTTATTATGTTTTTCAAGAAGAAGTGCCAAAAATGTTGTGATTCCAACTTGTAAAGTCTGAAGATTTACTGCCGGTTTCTGGTTTATTTCAGTATAAAGTGAATATTTTGAATTTTTGGACTGTTGTTCAGACAAAACAAGACATGCGAAGATGTGGCGGGTTTGTGGGAAACTGATATGGATTACTCACAATTTTCTGACATTTAAAAGACCAATTCATCAATAGATTAGTTCAAAAGAATAATTGTCAGATTGTAACAGCAACATAAATAATCATGTAATATTATGAGCAAACCAAATAGTGACTCTATATGTAACATCACTGTGTGAGGTTAGGTTAGGTCGAAGGTCACGTAAGGACTGAATCTTTGAAAGGGATCAGACGTATTTTGATGCATGTGAAAGTGCAGCTGCAGATGTTCGTGTCCCCTGCTGGTTCATGAACATCACCGATGGGACGTGTCAGTTTACCTCTTGAATATCACGGATTTATGAATCAAAGCACAGTTCAGAGTGACTCAGCAGGAGGTACGTACGACAATAACGGGGCTCTGACTGCTCTATCCGTCCCATCTGATCTATTGCAGCCCAAAAGGCGCCTTTCCTCATCAGTATACAACACGCCAAGTTGTCTGAAGAGGTGCTTTTGTGATTGTTTCCCTTCATCCCCTTTGTTCTGTGTTATCTTTTCTCCCAGAGAGCTGCCCAGCAACCCGCTCTGACCCTGCACTAATGGCTCTCTGCATGACACCATCGAACAGAGCGGGCATTTAACCTCAGTCGCACCCCGCCCGCCTGTTCCCTTTACCCCTCCCTCCCCCCCTCAGCCGCCTTCAACAATGGCATCTAAAACAAAGGGGGGAATTGAGGTCTCTCACGCACACACACACACACACACACACACACACACACACACACACACACACACACATAAACCGATGGTGTTGTCACCGCCGGTAGTCTCACCCCAAAGCCCTCCTCAATAGAGGCGATGCCAGGCACACTCTCTCCTTCATTGTGTCTGTACAGTAAAGCTGTGAGAAGACGTACAGTAAGCAGGCTGACCTCGAACACTGACCCTCTCTCACTCACACACACACACACACACACACACACACACACACACTACTGTGTACTGAGGCAGAGACAATAGATGCACAGAAGCAGCAGAGAGGCTGCTGTTATGGATATAATGCAGTAGATGCTGATGTCTTGCAGGACTGCCTACCTGTCGGCCGCCAAGCAGTTTGTGGAGAAGGACCTGGAGGTGTCGATGGCTGGACGCTCCTTCATGATAACAGGCGCCAACAGTGGCATCGGGAAAGCCACCGCCATGGCCGTCGCTAAGAAAGGTACCACTCCTACGATCCCGTTTGTCAGCAAATCAACTCGGATATGAGGACGACAAAACAACACAGGTTGAGATCGATGTCCTCAAAGTCTAGTATAAATACAAACGGTGATAGAAGTAGTTGTAGTAAAGCAAATGTCTGTTATTTATGTCAAGATGCAGACAAAAAAAAATATTAAAACAAAAAAGGGAAAGATAGAAACCATTTATAGAACATACTGTATATTTGCACTTGTACAAATACATACATATTCAGACATACAGGCAAATTGATCTGGCATGTTTACTAATTACACATTAACCATCTTCATATTAGCAACAAACAGCACACTCATATACATATACACATGTACACATATATATACACATGTACACTGACCAGTCATAACAATGTTCAGTCTGGGGTTACACTGAGAGGTGTTCCTAATATTTTGTCCCTCCCATTGAAATTAATTGGGTAGACTGAAATACTAGGAACACCGCCTAGTGTTATTATATTTATATTTATGTATTATAAATTATAATATTATATTGTAATATTATATTATATAATGTATTATATTATATTATAATATTATATCATGTTAAATTAAATTATATATTATATTAAATTATATTATATTACATTATATTATATTATATTATATTATATTATATTATATTATCGCTGAGCTGTTATGTTAAACTTCATGCTTCACCTGTCAGTGGTTTTAATTGTATGGCTAATAAGTGTACATAAACATGTAACACAAACACTTACTTGTATATGTGTTCTCACATAAACCCCAAAATGTACATATAGCAACAGTTATACTCATATACACTATAATCTATGTTGTACTACAACTGGTGCTGTATGTGTACAGGTGACAGTTGGCCTCATATATATATAATACTAAAAATATATTTTTCTTAAAGTAGACAGATTAGATAGATGCTGTTAAGGCAGGAATACGTCATTAACACTCAAAGTGAAACACAAAACACCTGCTGCTGTTGTCCAAAAAGATATTAATCTCATGTAGATCAGCATAATATGGAGAGGTTTCAACAAACCAACTCAAAGTTCATGAAAAATACCTCTCATCGGTCAAAGTCTTAACATTTTCCTCACTATGATGAAATAGAAATCTTTACAGCTTTGTTTCAAGGCCTCTGACTTTTGTCCTCTTACCCAAGATCACGTAACACACATCGACACATGCTGAATGGCCCAGATTGAGTCACAACACCATTAATTAATAAAAATACTGTGACAGACTTTTTGTCTCTCGTTCTCTGAGTCTAAATTAAAAGGATGAAAGACAGATGATTAGCATATGCCAATTAGTTTCGTCTCACGGTGTATTCAAATTATAAATCATACTTTCAAACCAAGGATTTTATAGTTGAATCATTGTAGCTGAATTTTAGAAACCATTTGGGTACCATCAGTCCAGTCCTTTCTGATTAGATAAATCCTAAACTCCTCTCGTCTGTTGATGTTGTGTTCAGATTGTATTTACCTCCGCCGCTACAATGACGTGATCCCTGTCACAGGTGCAACGATCCACATGGTGTGCAGGAGCAAGGACAAGGCCGAGGAGGCGAGGGCCGACATCGTCAAGGAGACGGGGAATAAAGTACAGTGTGAATCACTTTTCACCCAACTAAAAGAACAACGCAGTCGACCTACAAACTCACTGGTTCTCTCAGATGTGAAATTTGTCATTATTCTGCGTGGCTGGTGTCTTTACAGGAGGTCTACGTCCACATCCTGGACCTGTCCGAGACCAAGAAGGTGTGGGAGTTTGCCGAGTCCTTCAAGAGGAAGTACAAAGCCCTCAACGTACTGGTGGGTGATACGCTACCATGATGTTACTGCTACGCTCTGGCACCTGCTTCATTTGTCCTCTCTGATGTGTTTTGATTGAATAAGAGTAAGAAAATCTGTCCTGCATCATCATGCCAGATCCGTCAGGTCTTACTTTTAACTGCAGTGAATAATAATCTAACGTATTTGAAATCTGTGCAGATTAATAACGCAGGATCCATCATGAGTCAGAGGGACGTGAACGCCGAAGGGCTGGAGAAGAGCTTCGCTACCAACGTCCTGGGTGAGTCAACATTCAGGGGGGGAGAAGTGTGAAGAAAGAGGGAAGGAGTCACGACACATGTCTGTTAATCTTTCTTCTTCTTTAGGAGTTTACATTCTCACCAAGAGTCTCATTCCCCTACTGGAGAAGAGCGCAGATCCCAGAGTGGTGAGTGTGAGAGTTAGTTCTGCGCTCCTATATCGTCTTCTAAAAAGAGACGGTGGACTGTGAGGCATTGGTCCACATAATCTGCTGTTATAGTGTCCAGTTAATGGGTTTGAACCATCTGCCTGAAATGTTATATTTCAGGCAGATGGGGGAATTTATGATCAATCTAATTACTGGTTTTCTGTAAAAAAAAAAAAAAAAAAGTGGAGAAAGAAGCCACCAAAACATGTCTTTAAACAAAGTCATAGAACAATAAAAATTAAGAATAATAATAAAGCTGCAAACATGAGTCAATTAGTTGGTGTTGATCAACTGAAAACGAATCAACTACTTCGATAATCGATATTGTCGAGTGACTTAGTTTAAAGAAAGCCTCGTTTCATTTTCTTAACTGTGAGTGTTTTCTGGTTTAATAAACTGAACATCACTGGCTGTGACATTTGAAGAAGTTACCCCCGGCTTTAGGACATACCGTGTGGATGAGCATTTTTCAACCTTTCTAGCATTTCTTTGATCGAATGACGAATCGATTAATTGTGAAAAAAAAATCAACAGATTAATCAAGAGTGGAAATACTTGTAGCTCCGTACACACACACAGCATCTGAAATGGGATCGTACATCACGAGGCTCTCCTCTCTCTTCCTTCTTCCACGGTCAGATCTCCGTGTCGTCAGGCGGGATGTTGGTGCAGAAGCTCCGGACAGGAAACTTGCAGTCGGAGAGAGGCCGCTACGACGGCACCATGGTGTACGCCCAGCACAAAGTAAGACCTCATCAGCTTCAATACATACAGTTAGTGTTGAAGATCATATCCTGACCATACAACATGCACTTCATTTCTGTGTGTGTGTGTGTGTGTGTGTGTGTGTGTGTGTGTGTGTGTGTGTGTGTGTGTGTGTGTATTCCAGAGGCAGCAGGTGGTGATGACAGAGCAGCTGGCAAAGGCTCACACTAACATCCACTTCTCTGTCATGCACCCTGGCTGGGTGGACACTCCAGGTACCGCCCGCCCACTCACACTCTCTCTCACACACACACACACACACACACACACACACACACACACACACACACACACACACACAGGCAGAAGGAAAACCAACTTTGAAAAGCATGCAGACAATTCAGAAGATCAGACTTTGTGTGTGTGTGTGTGTGTGTGTGTGTGTGTGTGTGTGTGTGTGTGTCTGTCTGTCCCAGCGGTGGCCAATGCCATGCCAGACTTCCATCGCTCCATGAAGGACAGCTTGCGGACCCCGGAGCAGGGGGCCGACACAGTGGTGTGGCTGTCCGTCTCTGAGGCTGCCACCACGAACCCCAGCGGACGCTTCTATCAGGGTATGTAGCTAAAACAAAACATGCTCCTGTAGCCGCTGATCAAACAGAGATCTGTGGATTAAAAGACAAAATGTCAATTCCCTGAGATGAATAAAACTGTTAGACAGAGAGAAGAGAGGAAAGTGGTGGTTGAATTATGTGTTTGTCAGTTGGAGGGCATGGTGTGTGTGTGTGTGTGTGTATGTGTGTGTGTGTGTGTGTGTGTGTGGTTGGCCTGTGTCCATTGCAGCTGGAGTGGGCTGCTTTTGGTGCCAGATACTGCCAGAGAGTACAGTGCCTCTATGAGCGCGCACGCACACACACACACGCACACACACACACGCACGCACGCACGCACGCACGCACACACGCACTGTCCTCAGTGGCTTTGGAGGTTGCAGCCGAACAGGAGACACAAACATACTGCATTCAGGTTTTCATGTGATTGAATGTGGGGCAGTTCAGTCCAGTGTCTGCTGCTTATATTCATCTAACATCAGCAGGAAGTGACATCACTTCTAACTGAGGCCGTTGTGTCTGATCGGGGTTTTTTTTTCCGCAGGATAACCTTCAAATTCTCGTACATATCTGAGGTGTCATGTTAGAACACCAGCGAAGGTGTCTGTCTTTTGTTTCCATTGTTTTACTTCATGTCGACACCAGCGAGACCCGACTGCTGGAGACGCCAAAATCACAGCAACTGTCAGCAATGAAACATTTCCTGCTAGTGTGGCACCACCACCGATTAAATATTCAAAAACCTCCAATAGGTTTCCTGAAAAGCAGTTTTCTGGGTGAATCCAACTTTTGCCAGCCTGATTCCTCCCAGCTGATCCAAAAATGGGCAAAGAGGTGCTGAAAGCAGCACTATGGGGAGTCCCCGTGTTCCAACATCCATACTACCATCCTGTTTAGTATGCCAGGAAAAGATTTAGTATGTCCCAATACATAGTACCTTAAACCTAGAATACCAAAAGTACCAGGATGTCCTACTACATCCGGTCGTATTTTGCAGTCTGCAGGCCGGCATGCTACTTTGGCTGCTCCGACCCACAATCCTCCTCGACTGAGACACCGGGACAGTTGGTGGCGCTAATGCTCTGCCTACAAAAGGAGGAGGAGGAAGAAGAAGAAGAAAGAGGAGGAGAAGAAGAAGAATTCAAGAAGAATTCAAGAAGAAGAAGAAGAAGAAGAAGAGGCATTAAAAGGAAGTATACTTGTTCCAAATGTCATTATTTTTCTTTTTACTTCAAACGTCACGCTACAGATCACGATGGATAAAACCAAGAGGGTCAAAGTTCAAGGTACATTTTAATGACGTAGTAGTATGTCCCTATTGTATACATACTCCATGCTACGAAGGGTAGCTGCAGTATGTACTAAAAGTAAAAAGAAAAAAATAGCATGTGATAGAGAGTGCAGGCTGAAACCTGCAGGCAGCTCCTCAGCTGTCAACAACACTTAAAACAGCCCCGCCTCTAATTATGTGTAGATTTAAGCCTTAATACAGTTTAAACAGGTGGATTACATAGAAACTCACCTCCAGCACAGTTGTGATAAACATCAGTTACAGAGACCAGAACTGGTTGGTTTTTTAGCTGCAGGTGATGAACATGTTTATTTTTTTGGAGTCTCATGTGGCCATTGAAGAACCTGCAGTGTTTGGCACTTCCATGCTGACTTCATGTTTCCAGGCCGGCAGGTGAGGTCTTGGGGCACCACTGAAACATCTTCCTTCTCTCCAGAGAGGCTGTGGATTGAATCCTGTGCTGTGGAACCTGCAGGAAGTATTGAGCAGAAAACGCAGCAGAGCGTCTGTTCACGTCGCGGCTCGTGGTCGAAGGGTCTGGTTGTTGTGGTTCTACTGGGTCTGCACGCATCACTTCACTTCCCACTAGTG
The DNA here is from genome assembly GCF_022577435.1 of Embiotoca jacksoni. Classification (NCBI taxonomy): domain Eukaryota; kingdom Metazoa; phylum Chordata; class Actinopteri; family Embiotocidae; genus Embiotoca; species Embiotoca jacksoni. The sequence goes on from NW_027185274.1 coordinate 2,881,186, forward strand.
GGCTTGTTGTGACGGCGCGTTGAGCCGCGAGAGTTCGTCCAGTCCTCTCGGTCATCGCCACATCAGACCTGTAGGAAGAACTGTCACTACTGTTGCTATAGTAACCAGGGAGCGCATTGTCTCATCGTGGGTAAAAGTCAATTTGAGCTTGTTGTTGTTTTTCCAATGGTCAGTCCTTTCATCTATTTCCAGATCAGATTAATATATGTGATTAAAAGTTGGGCAGTAAATCTGTTACACCGTAGTAATAATTCATTCTGGCCCCCCGCTGTTTCACTTTGATGTGGTAAAACAAGTGTTAAAAGCACTCTGTGATGTCTTAACTCGCCGAGATGTTTGGGTCGCGTGTCAGGAGGGTTTATGACGGTAAGGGATGAGTGTTGGAAATGAATCCAGTGCCGCAGGCTGCTGTTTGAACATGAGCGTTTACTGCCTTTCCAACAAGAGCAACATCCAAGCTGGGCCTCTCGTACTGCACACAGCCGTGTTCCTTCTACAGAGCCAGACGAGCAGTCAGAGAGCACACAGCAGTGAACACATACTTCTTACCGAGTGCATATCTTCATGCATGTGTGTGTGTGTGTGTGTGTGTGTGTGTGTGTGTGCGCGTGCGCGCAGATCGGAAGATGGTGTCCACCCACCTGCCGCTGGCCTGGACCCACAGCTCCCCTCTGGAGGAGCAGAAGTTAATTTCACTGCTGGAGGACTTGGCCAAGATGTTCCAGCCCCACTGAGCCAGCGGGCGACACCAGCAACACTAACGCCACCAGCTCACGCTGACCGAGGCTGGCCTCAGCATTTCACCCCCCGTCCCTGTCCCCGTCCCCCGGGGAGAGGGCGGGGCCAGTGCATCTGGGTCTGTTTTATCCAAAGCACTCTCAGAGGTTAACACTGTCTGTGGAGTGGGACAAACATGAAGACTCACTGGGAGTGCTGAGCAGCCTTACAATGCCAGATGCAACTCACCTGTAACCGAGGGATTACCAACATTTATCATGCTTTGTAACTTTCTATATAACAACCTTATGAGGACTAAACATTTTTGTGAAAAGAGTGTTTGATAGTGATGCTGCCTGGTAGAGAGAAGCCACACACACACACACACACACACACACACACACACACGCACACATCTGTTACCGTGACTTTAGCAAAGCTGTCAATCAGATGGGAATCTGATGTGACCAAAAGTCTCACACAGACACGATTCATTCACACACCAGCTCTGGGTTCAACATCACGCTAGTGTTTTGATGACTCACACTGAGCATTTAATATCTGAGTAACATGTATTTGCTGTATTGTAGTCCACTTCCTGTTGCGTGCAGGTTGAACTCAGACTGCAGATGTAGTTTTCTCTCTGAGCCGTGTGCCTTAAATACACAACACAGCAGCATCACTTGACATGTGCCATAAAGTCGATCTGACATCTGCCCAGCACCTTTGTAAAAGGCCTTTTACTGACCGACTCCGGCTCGAGTTGATCTTGCAAATGCTTGAATAAAGAAAATTACTGATCGTGTTGGGTCTTGTTGTGCAGCTACCGTTCTCCTGGAAACACAAACAAACAGTCAAGTAAACATATCAAATATCTTTATTAAGCATCATTTTTTTTCTCTCTGGGCTCTGGTCTGAGGGCACAGGGAGACGGAAGTCAGTACTGTATGGTCAACAAAAGGATTTAAAAATACAGATATTTGGAGATGATCTCCATCCTGTTGGAAAAAGCAAGAGTCCTTTTACAAGCAGTTTGAAGAGAAAACAGTCACAAATCGATTTACAGTTTGAGATTACGGGCCGTGGTGTTGCGGGAAATGTTTGTGGCCTCTCATCAACATCCATTCGAGTGTTTGTTGAACTAAAGATGACAAAAACAAAATTAAGTAATTATTCCGTCTGATAATTCAAAAAGGAAATAAACTATTTACTTCCCAGGACTGGGAGACAATCTGAACATCTATCTGGTTAGCTGTTCCTGCCGTCTATCATTCCTCTAACATCTCGTCCATCTGCCTGTCGCTAACGCACGATAAGAAGTAATGAGTGGAGGACGCTTCCATGTGCACTTCACGGAAATAGGAAAGGAGAGTTGTGACTCCTGATTGTACAGTAGCATGGCCGTAAACCCTGTAGATCCCTGATGACGCTTGGTGACATGTTGATGATACTTGGGGGAGGACTGACAGTGTCGACTGTTTTCAGCCTGCTTAAGTCGCCTAATTCTGAAAGTTCAGTCTGTAAATAGATTTCAAAGCTGCGCCAATCAATATCATTACATTAGCGATGGATAAAATGACTGTGTTTTGTAAACGAGGCCCAAGACTCTGCTGGTCTTCAACTGAAAGGAGCCATTTAAGTTTTAAAGTGTTTGGTTTTGGTTTGAGAGGCCACTTCGGGCTCAACGCGAGGGACAGCATATTCAAGCATTTAGCAGCTACGGAGCTGCAGTCTTGTGGAGGTAAGAAGATCTGAGTGTTGTTGGCGTTTCATTCGGGTGACCAAAAGGAAAAAAAAATCATGACGATACTAATTAGCTGCTGCAGCTTTAATATCTCACACTTGTCATTGTTTTTAGTTTTGTAGTGTATTTAAAGCTGCACCAATTCATGTCTTCATCTCAATAATGGAGAGTAAATAGATGATTTCTTGATAACACTTTCAGCATAACAACTCTATAAAGTGATTACATGCCAATTCTGTGTTTTCAGCTTGTTTGGCTACAGAATAGTGTCAAAATGAAAGTAATTAATGCAGTATTGATTTCATTTATGTTCATATACAAATTTAAGGCGTGTTTTATCCCAGAGCTTCTGTGTCCTCTCTGTTTTTAGAGGCAAATGACACAACGTTTACAGTCAAATCTAAACAATTAAAAACATTAGTGTCATTTATTGGCTACTAACAAATACAATTAGTTTTAGTTTTCAGTCTGACCCCAAGTATGATGACGTGTGACATCTAAATAATTCTACGACGACCACTGCTGTCACTAAACTGATCGATCTCCGTTCATGTCGGCATGTAAGTACGACGTGATGCGACGCCGCAGTTCATCTCAACCTTATCGAGTTTGCATGTGCTTCATAAAAAGAGTGTTTAACATGTTCTAGTTTGTCATCACAAGAAAATAAAGACTACTGGATGGGCACGAAGAAAAGTAAACGACCATTTACGGTGATAATAGATAAATACTTTACTATAAATATACACTAAATGATCCAAAAAAAAACTGGAATGTGACTACATTTTGAGATCATGAATTCAGACATTATAATGCTCATTTTTCCACTTACAATAAGGCAAGCGTTAGTCTAACGTTAGAGGATATTAGCCACTATTTACAAGGACGCTACATCGAATCCAGCTATCATCTCTCCCACGTGTGAAGTTACAAAAAAAAAAAAAAAAAAAGTTTGGTTAAATCCAAAAGACAAAGACCACAAATTGTGCAATTCAGTGCTGTGCTGAGAGCGTTATGAGTGTGATGCAAAGATGTGTGTTAGTGGGGGAGGGGGACAACTGAGGGCCGAATATGAAACGGGGTGAAGAGAAACGAGACATCCAGTGTTCTTGTGAGTGAATGAGCACTGCTGAACCACTGAAAAGGCTTTGTGGGTGTCACCTGCTCTCTTTAAGGCTCATGAGGGGACACATGCAGCCATGATCGGACCCCCGACTCAGCTGGCGACGCGTCAACATCCAGCGTTTAGTGCTACATTTTTTATTTTTTTATTTGGAGAACCTGTCCATGACCGAGGATCCTCTCTGGGGACCGGAAATCCAATTTTGCACCTCAAAAACACGCAATATTTGCTGAGGTTTTCTAAAGAGTCGTACAAATCTAAGAAGTGGTGCCGTGCTGTTTTTCAAACTTGTTTCTACGATCGTAAAGTTCAACCCACAAAGCTGAAATGGACACGGTAATCGCATCTTGAACGGTAACTCCACGAGGATGTTGCCACTGTCAGCGCTTGTTACTATGGCAACTAACTTTGCCGTGTCTCACCTGGGACACCGAGGCGGCAGCTGGGTCATGCAAACATCTGACAGCTGCTTCAGATCTCAAGAGATTCCCTTCAACTATTGATCCTCTTACCGCGCCCGGGTGATTACACATTATTAATGGTTACGAGTGACATCATGGGAGCTCCGCCTACTGACAACCTACGGATGTAAAACCTCCTGAGAGTGATTTAAGGCCAACTAGTGAAAGAGAGAAAGAAATCAGAAAGAGAACCGTCATTTCAAGCATATGTACTATAGACATGATGCATGGTATATACACGTGATTAGGCTGTTGTACAGTGACTGAGTTAGTGGGCGACACTGAGAAGCAGGAGAGGAGGGTGTTGTTGTTTTTTTGTTGTTGTTTACAGGGATGGCAGGTCAGCGTTATAGTGAAACTGAACTTTACAGTGCAAGGGCAATAAAAAAATGACCTTTGTCAAAAGAAGCCTCAGATATATTGTATGTAAACACCAATATCAATACAATTCCTCCCATAGGAGAAACCATTACAATACATGCACACATGTACACACACACATACACACACACACACACACATCATTGTGCTTCAGGTTGTTTCTGGTCAGAGCAAAAATCAGTCAAACACACTCCGATGTGAGACTGACAGGTAGTGAAATTAGAGGGGAAATTGTAATGACAAGCAAAAGAGATGTGTACACACAGACACACACACACAGACACACACACACACACACACACACACACACACACACACACACACACACACACACACACACACACACACACACACACACACACACACACACACACACAGAGAGAGAGCGGGGCCTGCTTGTAGCTGAAGATCCCAGGCGTGGTGGGGAGATGTACTGTACAGAGTGGTTTCCATGACACCGGAAGAGTGGGCAGAGTATGTGGGGGCAAAAGAGGGGGGGGTACCTTGTAGTGGGCTGGGCAAATCAGCGTGGGGAGAAGCCTGTTGCTAAGCTACAGCCAACCACCTGTGTCATGTCCCAGATCTGTGGAGACAAACAGCCAATAAGAAGGACAGAAGAGCTTCTGCATTACAAGAAATGATAATAGTGGAAGCAACAGTTTTAATTTTCAATGATAATTTACACCAGTTTAGTTTAACCAGTGACTGAAAACATGTGAAAATAGTGGCAATTAAAGAGGGGATTGAAAAGTAGATCTACAAGGAGGCAGATCAGCATCGACACTTGAATATTTTCTTTAAAAATTTCCAATTTTGCACAGCATGAAAGATGAAATATTGAGTGTTGTGATTTGAGCTAATATAAACAAATGGACCAAATGAGTGTGTCACAACAGTAACTACCTGCTGTTTTTTAATATAGGACAGTTACTATTTTAAGGCTTTGGTTAAAGGTTTGGAGGTTTTTCAGACACCCTGATTTCTCACAAGAAACATGATAACTGATAACACCAGCTTGACAGAAGTCAAAGTGCTCTGATTAGTTTTGCTTTGCTCTGGTTTGCCTCAGAGGCTTTGTGTTCGACACGGCCTGATCACACGCATGAATTATCTGCTATCAAAGAACTGTTGTTGACCTTAACAATGCGGTCGCTTCCACAAGTGACCATCAGGCCTCTGGACGGGTCCATGTTCATGTGGGCGATGTTGTGTTTCCCCTCGTGGAACGTGGCCAGCGCTGTTCGACTGCGCACACACACACACACACACACAATGACAGCATTTCATCAGAGCCGCCCTCTGTCCTTTGAAAACAGGCGTATGATGTCACCAAATATTACAAAGTTTATAGTTACTCACTCTTCTTCTTTGATGGTGTCAAAGCAGGCATCACACACCCGCACGGGGAACTCGAAGCCCATGATTGGAAACGTGGAGCGCTTGGAGCTACATTTGCCGCACACAGCCTTTCCGCACTTCCTGCAGTGATGCTGCACACAGGAAACACACCCAGACATCAGCACGAGCACCTGACGAGGGACTCACAACAGCCAAGGATGCAGGTCAGACTCTCGTACCTGTCTGAGCCCGAGGGTCTTGGTGTCCCACATCTGCTTGATGTTCCAGAAGAAAGGCTGCTCACACTTCTGACAAGAGTCGCTGTCTAACCACTGAGGCGCCTGCAGAGACACGCACAGTCCAAAGCTACGGTCACACACGAAGTTACATCTCCAAGGCAACAAGGGCTGCAAACATTAGCTTCCGATTCAAACAAGAACTAAGACAAAAAAAACACAACTGGTTTGTAAAACATTTGTGTAGCCGTTGTCGCCGTGTACTCGTGATACAAACCTCTTCTCTCTGCGTGTCCATGTTCCACACGGCGATGCCTCCGTCAGCCGAACACGACAGCAGCTGCCTCGTCAACTGGAGGTAACGCAGCGCCTGGACGCGCTCACTGAGAGGATGCAGAAGACATGATCACAATCTAAACAAGGTCATTTTTAGTCTTCTTCATCGCAATGTTTCCTTATTTCAGGGGCAAACTTTTTACGTGGTTTAGTCAAAGCAGCTCTTACAGAAGTCCAGGCGCAACCATTTTCAGTAAGAAACAACTCTGATTAATAGACTGTTCACTTCCCGTCCAGAACCAAACAGCAGACGGAGAGAGCAACTGGCTGGTGAAGACTGTGAAGCACACAGGAGGAAGGAGGAGACAGATTTTTGTTTTTCTTGAGCGTTAGTGAAAACCAAAACAGGGATTGTTATTGGGACATAAAACTGTTTTTATTTTAAAGCTGCTGAAATCAATATTTCTGTATTCACAACGGACATCGTCCACTGAGGATTGTTTCGCCGTTGCATCCTAACGTTCGCAGATCTCGGGTTGATTTTGAGCTGACTGTAGCAGCCTTTAACCAATCAGCTTACGACAGCTTATGATGTGTGTTGTGCACCGAAACACATCAAGATTAAAACAACAGTCCTTCCTCCAATCTGAGCGGAGCGCAACGCCATGTTGGCAAATGGTCGTTGCAGACTTTGTAGAGTAAATTCAAATACGTAGAGCATTTTTTTTTTTTTGCTCCGGCTTGAATTTCTTTTGCTTCTTTTTGCTAAACCACCGCTGCTGCTGTTGTCGCTGATTGGTTGGCCCTTCAGAGTGGGCTGAGCAAAACCTTAACGTGAACAGGGTTTCCAGATTATCATCACAGCGAAGACTGAAGCCCAGAGTCACACAGTAGGTGGGCGGAGTCATACCGTAGGTGGGCGGAGCCCGGCAGCTGCAGGCAGGTGTTTTCAGTGAAACAGGTAAAACCCCAGAGTACACTACCTGCCCAGCACTGAATAGCAGTTCAACAAAATGAGCAATGAGCTGGCGAACAAAGCAGTCTTCAGCTAAAAAGGCCAAAACTTCCCTCAAGGGCAGGTGGAGACCAAAACAGAGCCAAAAGGAGATTATGTGTTGGGCGTACATTCACCAGGTGGAGACAAACCACCCCCAAAATTAATCCTAATTAATCCTAATTTTGAGTCTGTTCATGTCTAGAAAAATTTAGTATCTTTACAAGCTGTACAGTGATAGCTGTATCTGTCAGCTGGTTTTGATGGCCTGCTAGTGGCCACATAAAGCACCACATGCATGAAGACAACTATAAGTCGAGTAGGACAACACAAGAATGCAAATAAACTCACTTATGTTCAAATTTAAACTCAATGCTGACATTTCTTTTCCAGTGTTTTTCAATGGGCTCGCACCCACTCACGCACATATATGCAATCAGCACATTTTACATTTTTGCTCATTTCCCCTGTACATTTCTGACCACATAAAATTCAGTCTACACTTAAACACATTAAGTAAAATGGAGAGAAACAGAAACGGGGAAGAACAAGAACACCAAGGAAGAGCTGTCAAAGCTACAGAGAGCATTAGTACCCTAATTTGTATTGGTGTCTTGAGAAACAATCGTCTGTAAATCCTGCTCTGGTGCAACCGGATCTATGGAGGCTTGGACTGACACGCATCAGTGCACATGGGCTTTGTTGATAACTCCTGTACCTGGGAGGTGGTGCAATATATATGGAGATGGAGGAGAGGAGATAAAAACGGTGTCAGTCAGTGTCTGGGGAGAGCTGCTACTGACACCACTGAGACCTGCCTTTGACAAGAGTGTGTGGAGATGAGTTATAGAAGATAGTGTTCACAGACACTGTGGCGAAAGTAAATGATAAAAATAAGGATTTTTATTTTTTTGTATTACTTTTTAGAAGAATCTGGGTCACAACTATATTCCCATTCACTGACTGTCTTTTAAGCTTCCTGAACACAGACCAAATCGGACTGCAAGCAAATTTGGCACTCGTGCATTTATGTAGACGACACTCAAGAACTCACTGATGTCCCTGCAGCAGCAGCGTCCGTCCTTTGCGGCCTCCGATGTCCCACATGATGACGCTGTGGTCGGCGGCCCCCGAGAAGAGCAGCCTCTGGACCGGGTCCCACCACAGGGTTGCTATACTACCTGGAGAGACAAGAAACGCCGTTATCGTCACATCATAGCGTGTGCTGCCGAGAACCTGCTGAGAGACCCTGCTATGGCCTGAGCTGATGGCGCCACCCGGTGCCTGCTGGAAGAACTGCAGGCGGCTCCAATCAAACACAGCTGAAGGTGAATACAACTAAGGGCTGCCATAATCAAGAAATCTTAACTTATGAGTAATTGTCATCCAAGTAATTGTCATTAACAATTTAATTGTCTTTTTCTGTTCATTTTATGCCGCTATTACGATATAAGCTTAATCATAGTTAAATGATACACCTTATGTAGATTGAACATTAGAATATATGAATATAATTTGTGTTGTCCCTTTAGGCTTCATCAACACTTACACAGGGCAAATATGACATGAACAACAAATATACAAAGCCTGTTATTGAAATGAATGAAGAAATTACTGTCAATGACAGGTACCAATGATCGAAATGAACTATGTTCTATGGGGGCGCTAATTCTCCACTCATGTGCCATTAAACCACAGAAGAAGAAGGGGATGCACCGACATGTTGTAATTAGAAGTGCACCAGTCAAAACTTTATTATTTAATGGAAATTGAAATTTTTTTTTTTTTTTTTTTTTTTTTAATTAGTTGTATTTCTAAAATGTCTATTAATAACAGCTGCTAACAGCGAGCCTTCAAAACTAGAGTACAAAAAAAATTGTTAGACAGCTTCTTGTTAGTTAATCTACTCGCTAAATTAAAGCAGTTGTGTTTATTGTTCCTAACAAGTGTTGTAAGGTGCCTGCAAACAACAGAGTGTAATTCAACAACCCCCCCCCCCCCCCCCCCCCCCAAAAAAAAAAAAAAAAAAAAAAAAAAAAAACCGAGCTATCCACCTCATTCTGTTATATTGACTTAGAAGTTATATTTACAAGAACAAACACTATTCTCTGCTTGCTGGGGGCGAAGAAGCATGTCAATACTCCTGCATGAAACCTTCAGCACTAAAAATAAAAACAGAACTAAAAAAGGCTTTTGAAGGCTCACAGCAGTTGTATGATGAACAACAACAGCCTGTGGGACGCACACACACGCACACACGCACACACACACACACACACACACACACACTTGTTCTTGTGTGCTTCACCTTCATACTTTTACTATGAATTAAACAACTGAGATTTAACAAGTCAATGAGGGAGCTTTCAGTGTGCCAACAGTGGAGTTACCGTCAGACAGCTGTTTCCCTCTGCCTTCCAGTCCCTGTGCTAAACTATGCTAATCCAAGCGAACTGGCTGCTAGCTGTCGCCTCATAATGACCATTTAGGTCATCATCTAACTCTTCTCAGACATTTAGGGAAATCTAAGTCATGTTGCTCTTGACTATTCTTGTAATGAACCCTTCAGAAAAAAATATTGCATTTATCAGTATTTTACTGCACCAATTAAAGGCCACACAAACCACAACACTTTTAATACGTTCATGGACCTTATTTCTTATTCCTGCAAGATGTTGAAGTTGAACACCAACTAGAGGAAATGTGACGCTGGCATGAATCTGACCTTTTTGTACTGTTTTCAAATTTTGATTGATCATGATTTCCATTAAATATTTGGTGCTTGTGCACAGCTTGAGCTCAGCACTACAATCATTAATATGTATAACCATCTGTCAAATTGATATGTATAATCATGAGCACCAAAGCACATCTGCAGATCAAAGAGAGAGCTACGAAGTTTAAAGTCAGAGTGGGAGGGTTTGTAATTGTTTTACATTTTCTAAAAGTTTGTTAAGTAGGAAGGCGCCCTAACACGTCCATAACATCTGGCTAACCTGTCGGGAATATGGCTGTGGTAAAATTAGGCTACTTTCACCAGAGGAGATTGTCATGTGGCTCAGTTTTATTGTGCTATCTAGTTTCCTGGCTCAGCTCAAAGGACACTCAACCCCTGGAAACACGCCTCATCTGAGTCATGTATTTATCCTCTGATTACAGATTTTTATCTCGATGACAGAGTTTTTCACAATTAATTTTCTCAATGGCCACTGAGCAGCTTGATGAGCGTGAAAACAGCACAGCTGCCGGATCTCAACCACAACAAGCAGTTACTGGAACTTCTAGAGCGGCAAGTCAGATGGTATTTTCCATCATCATCATCATCATCATCATCATCATCATCATCATCCAAAACTGACCTGAACGATGAACATAATAAAACAGTGTGGGCCTGTTTATAATACATTCTACTACTGTTCATTTTTTGATATTGCTTATTGAGTAATTGACACTCTTATTGGTTCTTTTTGTTATTTTTAAGCGAGAAAAGAAACAAATTAAGCACAGAATCAACATGTCCTCATTTTCTTCATGTTTACTGTTGCTACTCAACACCATTGTTCTGAACAGAACTCTTCTTTGACTGTATTTTTACCCAGTCATGAGTACAGAGACCCAAATAACGGTTTGGTGTGAAAATGAAAAATGTTTCAGAAACTTTTCCATCTTGACCATAACTTGAGAAAATTAAAACTATGGCAATGTATAATTTTTGGTATGCAAAGGTTTGTTCTGTCAGCCATAAGAAATTAACTCCACTGTCAATGCAATGTCGTGTGACAGCTGAATGGCTCTTGTCAGATTTTCACGTGAGCATCTGAATGCAGCAGCAGGAAATAATCACAGATCACTTCACAATTTTAACTCCTAAGACACGTGTCAATAAGATACAAGTTGATTTTGATTGTTAAAATAAACTGAAACCAGTGAGACCCTGGAAGGTAGAAAAATAAATGCATGTATAAATAGCAGCACTCCTTGCAATAATTGAGAAAAGGTTGCCAGTGATATAAATTATAAACATGGCGGATGATTGTGCAATAAGTCCTTTAACTCTGACTCGTACTGTTACTGTTTTTCCTCTTTTAGAAAAATTACTCAGAGGCTTGGTTCAAAATCAAACATATCGGACATTTATTCTTGCAAGAAGGAGCAAATACATGCACCCTCAAAGAGAGGTGTCCAGCATTGCTCAATGTCACTCCTCCTAGGGCAGCTTTATACAGTGTGACAAACAATTAACAGTCACCCCCATTCCCTTTGTATCTGCTTTCGTATGGTAATACTGAGTTGGCTGCAGGTCACAAGATAAGGACACAGTGGGAGTCGTCAATTAGATGCGGAAAGTAAAACAAAAAGGAATCACTTGCAAGTAAGAGAGAAACAAAAGACATTTTTCGGAGCCTGCTTGACAGGAGACTTTCCGGAGCCACAATGCAAACAAGAAGAGACAATCTTTTTCTTTCCATCATCCTCTTAAAACATATATAGGCTTTTTTTTTTTAATATGTAAAATGCTTCTTTTCTTTTTGTTGAAAAACAGTTAAAACCTTTTAGTGAAAAAAAAGGAGCATTTTGTCATCATATTGGACTCAATACTGGATTCAACTGGTTCATCATTTTCCTGCATAATGAATTCATGTGGAAGAATCTGGGTCATCTATCATTTACTGTCACATCTTCACCATCAGCGGTCGGCTTTTGTGTGCAAGTGTGTGTGCAGCTTCCCTGAGACTCACCTACACAATGTGGCTGAAAGCTGCGTTACCTTACATGCAGGTGTGCAGAGTATGTAGGCAAGCGTGTGTGTTTTTACCTTCGTGCCCCTTCAGGGTAGTGATGGTGGAGTATGTCTGCTTCTCCAGTTTCAGCAGAGTGATCTGTCCTGAGTAGTCACCAATGAAGGCGTGTTGCGTCTCCTGATCGTATCTGAGCGGGGAGTCAGGGCTTGAACGGGACTCGCTCGACGTGTTGCTGCTTCCTACGGTTACTGAATGAAGGATACTGTAGGCAGGAGGCCCAGGCGGTGAAGTAGTGTCTCCCCAGCATGCTGCCGCTCTGAGTGCACATCCAGCTCACGCTCTTGTCGTGGCCAGTGCTCACCACCCACTCGCTCTCCAGGGAGAACACCATATCCGACACACGGTTCTGGTGGGCTGCAGAAAACACACACAGACCAAGAGTGAAACAGGCACATATTGGATGAACATCAAGTAAGATCTACTCTGTCATGGATGAGCACCATCTAAGACGAATCTGCTCCTTCCATGTGCTGATCTTATCAGAGGCTCTGCTTAGTGTCGCTGTAATCCAGACTAAGACAGGAAAATCCCTTCAAAGGATTTGCACTCCTAATCGGTCCTAATGGTCCATCTTCAGGTGACCAATTTCTGCAGTCAGCATCTCATTTTACTGAGTGCAGTGATTGAACACCTTTCAGGCAGTGCTTTGTTTAGAACTCTGGCTAAATGCTTACGTTTAAAGCGGCATTAGCAGATTTCTTTGGCCACTAGCGGGCAGTGTAACAAACTGTAAACACTTTACCCTCCACTTTGGTCTCCATCAGCCATTGAGGAAAGTTGGTCTACATAACTGATGTTCATCATCTAATCTGTAAAAAAAAATTTTTGCTGGCTGTTCAGTGCTGGAAAGGAGGTGTCCTGTGGATTTTTAGATCTTTTTACATTAAAAAAAAAAAGAAGAAAAAACAGCTTTCTGTGGTGATGGAAGCATGGTTGATAAGAGGGAACTAACCACAGCAAAGTTGCGAGCCCAAAAACCAAAATCGTGAGCTTAAAGACACTAAAAGGCTCCATAGAGCTGAGAGGAACTGCTGAGTGGGGTGATAATTCTCTGAGTGGCTGCTTGCACATTACATATTGAGCTATGACTTATATAACATATTTATGTGTCAGCGTTGATTTGAAACTGTTACATGTCCCCCCCCAAAAAATATATCAAATCAGTTTGTGTCCATTTGTCATTAATCACAGCAAAAGCATGTAATTTTGTTAAACTTCAAAACTACTTAAAAGTGAGAATTAAAAAATAGGCTAAAATGACTGCCAGGTAAACAGACAGCTAAAATTATCCTACTTTCTGTACAGCTCAGCTGCACTCGGCTGAATCACGCAGGATTTTCTTTTTTGGAACAAAAAAATAAAAGAAGAGCAGGCGGGCATTTTCAGGTGTAAAAACTGTTTGAGGACAAAAAAACAAAAAAAACCATCCAAAACTGACAAAGCTGCTGCAACGTGACTGCAACACGCGGAAGCACCGAGTCAGAGACGAACACAGAAACGTGGCATCGGGAGCAGCATTCAATATTTCTATTTATTATTCAGAGGACATCAGTTGAGCAGGTGGTCCTTCAATCTGGCCCGTGATGCACTTGCATTCACGCTGCTGAGAGAATGTGGGCATATGCATCCCAGACGCCTCCGAATGTGGTCCGAGTAGATCAGATCACACGAGTACTTTTAGTTGACCACTTGTGACGGGATCAGCCAGGACAGATGTTAACGCCAGGTGTGTCTCATTCAAGTGTACACGATCGATGAGAATATTCTTTCCTTTTTTTTTCTTTTTTTTTTTACCTCTTGCATTTCACTTCCACAAGACTCAACCAGGGGTCATCGCTCAGGACACTGAGGCGGACACTTTGATATTTTCTGTCTGTGCCACTGCTCCGTTTTCCTGTAAGTATAAACACGCACCACAGGAACCCTTTTATCCCCTTAATCCATCGGCTTTACTCAAGTCTGTAACCTGTTGCTTTCCTTGGTGCCTGATAGAATGAGTCTAGTTTCAGTGTTTGTAAATGACATTGCTCGTCCGCATCAACATGTTCACATAATAATGCAGCACAGATTTCGCCAAGTAATTCATCCGACCTCCAGAGAGGAAAGCTTTCTCTGGGATCATCTCCATCGTAACAATTTGAAATCAGGCTGAATATATGAAGCTGCGTTGGACCACTAGCAAAAAAATAAATAAATAAAATAAAATCGATATTGAGTAACACTGACTGCCAAAAGGCAAATGAGCATGTTAAAGTGCGCATGTGTTTGAAGCGCCTGCTTGATCTGACTGAGTCGTGTTTCCGCAGTTCGGGCTCAGCTGCTTGATTTTGCCACAAGTGCTAGAAAGCAGATTGAGCATTATACTGGTGACATGTGGTGTTTTGTCCTCTCCAGCAACAGGCCGGCTATTTGTCCCTGAAGCTTTTCCAGTTTGGTTGGCTAAATCGCTGCTGGTACAGTCACAAGATCTTTGTTATGTTCCCGAGCAACGGTACCAACATGACGGGAGAGGAAATTAAGATGTAATGAGTGCTGCTTGGACTGTAGCATCGTGACAATATGAATAAATATAATGTCATAAAGAGGGAATTTACCCAAATATCTTCTATTTAAATCCACTTTAAAAGATAATCTTTGGAGTTTCATAGTGTTTTATGGGTCTACACGGAGAGCCCTCATCGGCTGTTCCTGTTCCAGTTTATCCACAATCACAACAACTACAACTGGCTGAATCATCAACTGATCTTCCAGCTGTTATGTTTGTTACAAATGTCAGGAATATATAAATGCTTCAGAACACTTGGTTCACCAAAGATTGTTGGTTTTCCAATCAAAATATTCATTAAATATTTAATAAATTGGTCGATATATTCTTCTTTTTTTTACTGTAGTGTAAAATAGCTCTAATTATACTGGACATCTCTGTTTATGATTTTCAAAACAGATGAAGGCTTAAATAATAAAAAATAGATGATTATAACAAACACTAAAGTCTAAAAATGTTGTTAATTCTTGTACGAGCAGGGTTTAAAAAATAAAAACAGCCAGAAAAGTCACTGCTTTTTGCTCTGTTTTGGCTTTCTTTTCTTTTTTTTACATTTGAACATTCATAGGCAGCAAAGTCATTTTCCACTGTGTGAAATGGCCAGAACCTGCTGGACTCCTTTCACAGGCCAGATGAGGTTTCTATGTGGAGCAATGCAGTCCTGCCACCTGTTTCTGACTATTCCACTGAAACTGATCACTCAGCACAAAGACACACAACAAAAGAGAGGAAGAACAAGAGTGTCAGCCAGCAAACATGGATGGAAGCAATACACTACTGAAAATATCAATATTCAGCTTTACAAATGTTTCATGAGGAGGGACATGCCCCTTTTTTACTGCCAGTACCGACTCAGCTCAACTCTACTTCTCCTTTAAACAAAAGTTGTGGACGGACCTGGTACTATTTTTGGTATCACCTCCGTTGAGGTTCAAAAGGTGACATGGTGATGTTCACTGAATGGGTGACAGTACATTCCTTAGCCAATTTATTGCAGTCCTAAATCCTACTGGGAGCAGACCAGTTTAGTTTAGTTTAATTTGGAAACTATTGGAGCCATTTAAACCAATCAGTATGTCCTAAAACCAGACCAAACACTACCACCGGTGCAACTACATCTAGAAAAAAAAAACACTCGACTTTATCACTCATCACTTTAACCACACTTATCACTTTAACCACAGCCTTGACAGGCTAATGAACCCTCCAGTGTCAGTAGCTGCCGAGCTCCAAAAATAAGAATAACTTCTTGGCCGTAAATAAGTGTTTTGATGTCTTCCAGTCAGGCTTTCGACAGCACCACAGTACTGAAACTGTTCTTGTTAAGGTTTTCAATGACATCCACTTAAACACAGACAGTGGCAGAACTTCAGTCTTAGTATTACTGGATCTCAGTGCTGCATTCGACACGGTCAATCATGACATACTACTAGGCAGACTAAAAATCTGGGTGGGACTCTCTGGCACAGCACTAAACTGGTTTGAATCCTACTTGAAGGACCGAGAATACTTTGTGTCTGTAGATAATTACACATCAGAGACTAAAATGACGTGTGGTGTTCCCCAAGGTTCAATTCTGGGGCCTCTTCTGTTCAACATCTACATGCTTCCACTGGCTCAGATTATGGAAAGAAACAAAGTGTGTTGTCATAATTATGCAGACGACACACAAATCTACATAACTATATCGCCAGGGGACTATAATCCCATACAAGGGTTAGGTAAATGCATTGAACAAATCAACAACTGGATGTGCCAAAATGTTCTTCAATTAAACAAAGATAAAACAGAAGTAATTGTTTTTGGGGCCAAGGAAGAACGATTGAAAGTCAGAGCTCAGCTTCAATCACTGATGTTAAAAACCACAAACCAAGCCAGAAATCTAGGTGTAGTTATGGATTCAGACCTCAATCTGAACAGCCATATCAAGACAATTACAAAATCAGCCTACTATCACCTGAAGAATACATCAAGGATTAGAGGACTTATGTCTCAACAGGATTTGGAAAAACTTGTCCATGCATTCATCTTCAGGAGACTCGACTATTGTAACGGTGTGTTCACAGGTCTCTGTAAAAAGTCAATCAGAACGCTGCAGCTGATTCAGAACGCTGCAGCTCGAGTCCTCACTGAGACCAAGAAAGTGGACCACATCACTCCAGTTCTGAAGTCTTTACACTGGCTTCCTGTCCAACAAAGAATTGACTCCCAGAAAGCTGCAGGTCTGCTGAGACTCTCAGCTGCTTCATATCAAGATTGAAGACTTTTCTGTTTGCTGCCTTCAATTGAACCAGACTCAAGGATGTTGATCAATTTCCTGCATTTCTCCATTTTATTACTTCATTTTATTTCTTAAACTGCACTGCAACTTTTATTCTATTTTTAGCTTGTTTAATGTTTTAATGACTGTTTTTAATGTTTCGATCAATGTTCTTAATTGTTTTGAAATTTGCTTTTCCTTTGCCTGATGTTTTGATGCTTTTAATGGTTTTATGTGAAACACTTTGAATTGCCTTGTTGTTGAAATGTGCTATACAAATAAACTTGCCTTGCCACAGTTAAAAGAACATTTTAATTTTTTTGTTTTTGTTGATGCAAAGTCTGCTGCTCAGTCTGATCACTTTTAACAGTTTAACATTTACACCTGTCCTTGAGGAGTCTCCGAGGCAGGGAGGGGCCACATCTCCAACACTACTGACACTCAGGAGACACGTTCACTCACATGCACAGATCAGACCTCACTGAGCCTTTTAATTCAACACAATAACTGGGATCGACGTACCACCAATGACTGAAGCCCGCCGAGTCAGTGCATTTTCACTGACTGCTGTATTTATTTCCTTCGCATCATAATATTTATCTAATCATACAGAACTTGATTTGTTGTATTTCACTTGTCACAGCCTCACCTGGATACGTTTTGACGTGGTTCATCTTGTTGAAATCTTCAGAGATGAGAAACTCCTACGAGGCAAAACACACAAAGAAAATAGTTTCAAATCAAACGACACTCCTTCCCCTGCAGCTGTTTGGAGGAAGCCAAATATCCAAATTTCAAGCAGCTATGGAGATTAGAGGAGTCTGTTTGTTTTTCCCGGCAAGAGTGTTTAAACAACCAAAAGAGTGTCAATTATGAAGCCATTTGTTTGAGCTGGCTTCACTCACCACAACAGCTCCATTGTCCTGGCCTATGAAGATGCGTCTGCTGTCGTGGTGGTACGACATGCAGGAGCACGGAGCTACAGGAGAAAGAGGATGTTCGTCATGAGCCGGGACACGGCTGCAAACAAGCATGTGCACACATATTCAGAATTTAATTTCCCCACAGATGCGAGGCAGTCGTACTTACAGGAGACTGTGTGGTAGATGCTCGGCCAGTACTGACCGCTGTCTCTCTTCAGCCACACCCGGATGGTTCTGAGGAAGAAAAACTCATCATTCAAAGCTCTCTTTAATGTCTGGTTACTTGCAAGAGCCACTCAAGGGTCATCCTGTAGTCTATTCATTATATATCTCGTGTACAAATGACACTTTTCCTATGGAACTTCTGAATGGAAAATATCCAGTTAAAAAATACCTTCATACTTCAGACTAAAACCCATTTCTCATGATGGAAACCACAAGCCTTTATATCGTCTTCAGACCGGACTCTGTTCATAAAGCAGCATCACAGATGAAACCACATTTCAGAAGTGCTGATTCAACACCGAACCACTTCTCAAACTGTCCTTCTGGCCTTTACTGCAAACCACTTTTGATACGCATCTCATCAATATTCTTTCCGTCTGTGAGATTACATGGTGATTCATGGTACAAGATGTAGGCCCCCACCCTTTCAAATTAACATAAGAAATGAATTAACAAGTGTGCCGTCATGTTTTCAGTCCAAGTGCATTTAAAATAAGCTTCCTCCATCCTTTTTGTTTTGTTTCAGTATAAACAATATCAAAAGCACCGTCTGTTTAATTTCGAAACCTGCTGCACCATTACCTCACAACTTCTCCTTTTTATATCAACAGGGTGAAACGAGTGATAGAAACTGCATCACACTTCTTCTCAGTTCCTTTTACTTTGAAGGGGCTTCTTCACACAGCTGAGATTATTCAGCTGCTGCCTCCGGGTTGCATTTCTACGATTTGTTAATCGCTGAAGAGTGCCACAACAAAAAGATTTCCCATGAAACGCTACCTACGGTGTGACGTTCACGGACCAGAGAAGCCAGCCACTTCCACAAAGTGCCAATCGAGCGATAAAGAAACCTATAAACCAGACGAATTACCAATTTAAAAGTGCACTTATTTTATTTATTTATTTATTTGTATCGTTTTCGTCCAGTTAAACATTGAGTGAACAGCTTTAGATTTAAGATGATCAGCGACGACTCCAACCTTTAAAAACATCCGATGAGCACTTGAAGGCAGCGGGTCGATATCTCGGGTAATGTTTACTACGAGCGGCACCGAGCTCAGTCAACATGTTGTAATACCGCCACATCAAAATACGACTCGTTCAATTCACAAGCTACAGAGTAAAAAAAAAAAAAAATAAATAAATAAATAAATAAAAACGTTATGTTTCCGTTTTGCTGTTACAGCTGGCGGTTTGTTCTCGGGTATTTAACGGAGCGGACTCGTGGTGAATTTCTAGCCTCCACACCCTCCTCGTGTGGAGGTTAAATCTCCCTCGGAGCAGCCAAACTAAAACCACCATCCTTAAAAAGGAGCCCGGTTGCTCCTTCTCTCCCGTTTCCTCCTCCTCCTCCTCCTCCTCCTCCTCCAAGCAGCGCGCCGAGTGTTACGAGCGTTAATAACCAGCAAATAGACGGAGCCCGCTAGCTCTGCTACCCGTTAGCCGGGCTCGGTGCTCACCGGTCCTCGCTGACCGTGATCACTCCGTCCTCCTTCGGGATCAAAACGGCGGCGTTGACAGCGTCCGAGTGTCCCTCGATCTTGTTGAGAAGAACCGGCCTGGCGGTCTGGGGCCTCGAATGGATCTCCGCAGCCATGGTTTGAACGAGCCAGCGGTTGTTTTCCTTCAGCTGGTTTTCCTCCTCACTGAAGGAGGATCAGCTGACACCCGGAGCCGCTGTCAGGATTACCGTAACGACGGCGGGAACGCGCCCGACGAACTCAGACCGGAAACAACCGGAGGGAACGTGAGCGCGCGCACCGGGGATGAAATGGTTCCTCACGTGCACGCGTCGACCTGAAAACTCACCGAGCAGGGTTTATAATTGTTATATACGCTGCTGATAATTATAATAATTGGATTGGAGTTCCTCTGCGACATCCCTTACTATCTGCAAATAACAGCAATCTGGCAAACTTTGGTCTTTTAAATATCAGATCTCTCGATAATAAGTCTTTTTTTTATGACATGATTTTTTTATTTTTATTTTATTATTATTATCACTGAGACATGGTTATCTGAGGGAGACTGTAGCTTCCAGGTCTCAGCGGAAGGTATATCTGTGTCGTCTGTATAATGTAGTTTATGTCACATTTCTTAAATCTGGAATTTCCAAATCTGAAATTGAAATGTTAGATTTCTGTTTCCAACTGAAATTCTAATTTTAGATTTTTCTAGAAATTAAAACTCATTTAAATTTCTGGTTCAGCTTGGAAATTTTGGTACCGTCCGATTATAGAACTGTAATTTAACATTCAAGCACTACAAGCTTCAGTTCCAGAGCTGAAAATGTCATTGGTGGAATTTAAAGTTAAAGTGTTTGTCATTATAAAACTAGAAATTTCAATTTTAGATTTTGGCTACCAGTTGATGAGCTGTAAATTTACACTGATCCAGTTCTGTAACCAAACAATCTAGAAATAAAATTTAAAAAAAAAAAAAAAAAAAAAAAACACTTCTACAATTCTTGAACTGCAATATAAAACTAATGTAAAATTCCAGACTTGAAATTGTAAATCTGTTTCTTACTCTAAAAAAATGGTCAATTAAATTCTAAATTTGGAACTCGGCTGGAACTTTCAATTTCAAAATTCCAGTTCTAGATGTCCCCTTATTTATTCTGCCCTTTGTTTTAATTTGACATCCGTTTACATTAGTCTACATGTATCTGAGCCTTGGGACAAGACGTGATCTGTTCAGATTCATCCACGACCCTCAACAAGTCTTTGGTTTAGAAAACAGTTGCTGAAAAATATTGAATTCATATTTGAAAATCTACAATATCACAGAAATCTGTAGCTGAAGATGTTATAACTGAAAATACAGTGATACAAAATATTATTACGCAAAATAACTGGTTATAAATATGTGCATTTATTGACTTTCAAACATGAAGCAAGTATAATAACAGAAGACTTCCTCAATGAGGGAAACAACCATTTTAAAGTAACTGAATGCAAAGATGGGATGTACATTGTCATAACTTAGGAGTGAAACTTAATACAGACTGGAGTTACATGACTTGCCATGGAGAACTAAAACAGAGACGGGATAAATAAACGCATTATCCTACTCCAGAGTTGAGAAAATACACAATTGACATTCAAAGTCTTTTAAAAATGTAATAAATTCAAAAAAAAAAAAAAAAAGTATACAAAAAATTAAAACGGCTGGAAAAATTTAGTCTGCAAAACATTTTGTACAACATGTTAAGCATTACAGAAAATGGGTAACATAAAAAGCAATATTTAAAACAAATAACATCATATGTCCACATTGTACATAAGTCTACAGCAAAGTGTGTGCGCGTGTGTTTGTGTACTTGAGTGTTCATGCGTGGCAGTGTGTAAGCATTTCCTGTGCTGGCAGATGATGCGAGTGGGGCGGGGGGGAGGGGGGACTCAAGGCTGGTTGATCTGGCCCATGAAGAGAACGGTACCTGGGGACAGAGACAGGAAGCAGTCATCTGATTAAAGCATGAACGTCACAGTTAATGGTTGGTTGTTTTTTTTTAGCATCCACCCATCCATGAGGGTCAATCGAAAATATCGGGGACGCTTCCTGTTGTGCATGAGCGGAGCGCAGCACAGTGATGCACCTGGAACAGGATGAACACAACGAAGCACCTCGCCCGGCTCATTGCTTCATTGTTGTAGACTTTCTGAAGCGTTTCTGTTGTTTAGGTCTCAGAGTTTGACCAAAAGAAACGCACGTGCGCTCTCTGCTCAAGTCAGCGGAGAAATCTGAAATGGGGACGTTCCAGCGGTCACAAAAACACACAGAACTCAGGTGCTGATGTTGATCAAGAGACTCAACTTGGACTATCTGCTCAAAACGTTGTTTCTTCTCCCTGCTCCGTGCGCATGACTGCGCTGCTCTCTGTTTGTGCACAACACGGACAGTCCTGGAAGTTTTTGATCGCACCTCATTATCCATCTACTGGAAAATAGATGACACACCGTACCTGTTGGGTTATGCCTGATGAGGAAGAGGAAAGGTCTGTCCACTGTAATCCAGGGTGGAGAGGACCGTGCCAACAAAATGGCAGCTGAACACATTGTTAAAAAAACAAAACAAAAAAAACATGTCAGACTCACAGTTTGCAGTATGAATGTACTAATGCTGTAAATATACAATATTCTTGTCACCTGATCGTACAGCTTTGTGCTCGAATCAAACAGAGAAGTGTGAAGAAATACTCACTGGTGACAGCTGCTGCTTTTGTTCCATCTTCAGACACAATAACTTTGGCTTTCTGGAGGGCCTTGGAGACATGCACCGGCTCAGTACCTGGAAAACAACAGTTACTTCTAGCTTCAGTTCACATTTACCAAACCATCCTTGCCTTTCAGTCAGCTGAAGCTGTCCACATCCAACATGATTAGTTTGTGTACATCTTTAGTGCTCTAAATAATGACGGATTACCGAGGGTCTGTCACAGTTTTTGTACGTTACACCGCATGATGGCACTAGAGCAAAACTCTCCATCTGTCAGAGACTCTGGTGATTTCAGCACGGTGTAATCCAGTCTACTCTTTAGTTCACTACACCACATGATGGCAGTAGAGCTCCTCATTCACGTCGCTCACTCCTTCACTCAGGAAGAATACGAAGGGCAAGAAAGCCCAGCAGTGATTCAGTTTTTCACACTGAACAGCGAGACACGATTCATACTTCTTACTGGCTCTCGGCAGTAAACAGCCAACAGTCCGTTCATATTTTCAAGCTGTGCTAGAGTCCAAAAATAAATAAATTAAAAAAAAAATAGCTGTAAAGACATTCATGGTGCTGGAGGCCTGTCGAAATTTGCAGTGATTGCGTTCACTCACTGAGGTGTCTGAAGTCAGCTTTGTCCTGACTGAACATGTCTGTTATTCCCAGAGCTGAGAGCGGGGCTTCCAGGTCGACCTCTGCATCAGCAGTAAACCTGCAAACACAAACATGCCCACGATGATACCGCCCATCACGCTCAGAGCAGCTGTTGTGTGTGTCTCTCTCTCTGTGTGTGTGTGTGTGTGTGTGTCTTACTTGGGGATCAGCAGGCGGACTTTCTTCATGTGCATCAGTTTGGTCCAGCTCTGCACCGTGGCGGTGCTGATGTGCGGGATGACACTGGACAGAGGCGTGTCCTCCTCAGAGGGCAGGACGATCAGCATGCTGATGGTGTTGCCGTGATAGGGAAGCTCGATTACCTTGTATTTGAGTTCCTGAGGTGTGGTGGCCAGGCCTAACAAGAGAGCTTATGGGTTAGTAGTTTAGATACAGGAAATATTAAACATGACTTTTTTTTCTTTTAACCAATATAAAACAAAAAGGTCAATCTGGGCCTGTGTGGAATAATATTCACACCCCAGTTACTTCATCCAAAAAAAGCTGCCAAAATGCATGAATGCAGCTGAACTGAATGCGCCCAGGCCTGATGACTACCAGCCCTGTTCAACCTATTCATCACTTAAATAGATTGTTCAGACCATTTTTAGAGGCATCAAGTCCTCACCAGCAGAGACCAACATGTAAATACCAGTGATTGAAATCCATCAGTCTGGGAAGAGTTACAAAAATATATCTCAAGTCAGTGACGCACGTGATCTCCACACAAAAAAAATATACAAATACAACACTTTTGTTTTTGCACCCATCTTTCATGGAGATGGAAGACTTTTATGCACACTGTTTCATTCTTTACAAATTTTGTTCACATTTACAAAAAAGAAGTCCATCCACCTGACAGGTGTAGCACATCTACATGCTGCTTTAACAGCAGTGTGCTTTGGTCTGGTCGCTATAAAAGACCACTCTCATGTGTAGTTTTGTCGCGCAACACAATTGCAGACGTCACGTTTCGAGAGTGTGTGTAATTAGAAGCAGTGTTGCGGCTTACGGTCTTGAAATGAACATTCAATTCCCGGGCAACAGCTCTGGTGGACATTCCTGCAGTCAGCATGCCAATTGTTCGGTCTCACAAAACCTGTGACATCTGTGTGTGGTGCGTTGCGTTGTGTGATGTGATGTGACTGGATATTTTAGAGTGCCACTTTGTGACCAATCCAAGGAAGATTTGTGTAAAAATCAAGGTGAACTTTTGAGAGAAACAAACATTTCATGTTCTTTAAAGAAGTCTTGGATCTTAATTTCAACTCCTGAGAAATCAGAGCAAAAACTAAAAAAAAGTTGCATCTATATTTTTGTTGAGTGTACAAATGGACAAGACTTGGAAGAATAGTGAAACTTTCAAGAGGTCGGTGACTCAGCAGATGACTCAGCCAGGAACACAAAATACCCAAGAAAAATATCGAGACAATTGCAGGCCTCTCGCCTCAATAAAAGATAAGTGTTCATAACTTTACTATCTGAAAAACGCTGGGTAAAAATGTGTTCCACTAAATCATGGCGAGGTGAAAACCAATGCCAACTCAGAGGAACATTGAGGCAAGTCTACATTTTGCCACAATAAACCTTGATGACCCTCAAAGCTTTTGGAAGAAGACTGTTCTTTGGACTGATCAGTTGTCCCGGTACATCTGGCGTGAACCAAACACACAACATGATACCAAGGGTCAAGCAAGGAGGTGGCAGTGTAACGTTGTTGGGATGCTCAGCTGCTTCAGGGACACCTTTTTTTTTTGTATGTCTATTGATGTCTGTTTTTGTACGTTGAGAGAGAGAAAGTTAAAAACCGAAGTCAAATTCCTTGTATGTGTAAACATACCTGGTCAATAAAGCAGATTCTGATCAGTAAGTTGAAGTTCGAGTGTAACCGGGTTATGCAGCTTTACAATGATACCAAGCACAAGAGAGAGTACATGATCTGCACTTGCATAACACCATTGCCTACAAAGTGTTTTATATTTTTTTTTCCACCCATTCACACACTCTCTAATGGAGTGGTCTAGTCTGGACTCGAGTCCCGTTTTGATGCTATGGAGGAACATGGGGAAAAAAAAAAAGAAGCAGTTAATGCTCTCAAATCCTCCAACTGCACTAAAGGAGTTGTGCAAAGAAAAGGGGCCTCCCATCAGTACAGTATGAATGGCATCTTTTGATGCATCTGACAAAGTAATTTTTTTTTTTTTTAAACCTACAGATTCTCTTTGAAAAACTTTCCAAATAAAAAAATGCTAAAGTGTTTACAAAAAAGTGGC
Source organism: Embiotoca jacksoni (assembly GCF_022577435.1). NCBI lineage: Eukaryota > Metazoa > Chordata > Actinopteri > Embiotocidae > Embiotoca > Embiotoca jacksoni. Next base: position 2,906,353 of record NW_027185274.1, read on the forward strand.
CTCTTATCTGTTTTTGAGAGACTGCAGAACACATTTTCAAAGTTTTTGTGGTGTAAGAGAATTGGAATGAACATTTTTTTTTTCCCCGTTTAAACATTTTTTTTTTTTTTTTTTTTTTTATCCCTATTGTTGCTCAAATTAAACATTATTTGTGTGCACACAAACACATCACCAGAACATTCTGTTCAACTCCATTTCTGTGGGTGAAACTATTCTCTTTGTTTAACCTTGATGGCCATCGCTGCTCAGTAGTTTTAATTAGTCTAAACAGCCCTGTAGGCAGAAAATGCCACATTTCCTGAGAGCAAACCGTCTTCCACTGAAAAGACCTACGAGACAGCAGAAAGAACAGTGAATGCAAAACACTTTCTGGAACAATACCGTGTTATATCACTCTAAAGGGGGAGTAGTAAAACAGATTATGTTTTTCACTTCATTAATATACGTTTCTATTGCTTTAAGCTGGAGTCGAGGTGGCATTGAGTGCTGGACTGTGGGTGCTTTTACCCTGATAATATCAGCTTTCCTTCTATAGGGATGCAGAAACAAGAACTGACAGATACAGTGTAAAAGTGACTCGAGGCCAATGAAAGCACATAAAGCCACAACAGCACCCTCACACCACAAGCATCCATTCAACAGTCCTTATGCAGTTTTCATGCTTTATATGACTATTAAACTAAATTACAGCACATTACATTATGAAGTCATACAGCCAAGTAAGTGGAAATCCCATCATAGTCGTGAAACTTTACTCCGTCAAGCGAGTGCAGCGGTGATTTAGGACTGGAACAAGCTGGTGGGACCTACGTGCAGTAATGTGTGGACACTCATCCAAGCAACACGTCGCAGACTGTCCACACGACAGTCTACACACTGCGGGATACCGAGGGAAGAGACGCACAGCCACAACACTCGCCACGCCAACATGACTCCGACAACCCGTCTAAATATAGACGACTGACTGGTACATCATCTCATTTCACACGGGACTAAATAATGTCCTACGGATGTGGCATGACTCAGCCTGCATTTCTCTACAAATCAACACATGCTGGTCTGGGAATCAGATCCTGGCAGCGGCGAAGATTGCATTTTAAAAACAAAACTAAAATTAAACAATGTTATAAATTAAAGCTACAGTTATTAACTTGGCAGATCCGAGTAGAATAGCAGCAGCTGATTGGCTGATTTATTGCCACTGAAGGTTGCCCATGACAGCTCAGACATGCTTTGGTTCAAACAAAGACATGTACCAACTTAATGTTGCGTTAAAAGGATGTTGGGACATTTTTTATTTTTAAATCAGCTGTATGCTGGAAAACAGATTTAAAACAAAACAGGTTCAGAGGTATTTGAAGGGTTGCCCTTTTAATAAGGAAGGACACAACACATTCAATCTCGAGGATACACTCGGTGCGTGTTGGTGGTAAACGGTGAGTTTAACTTCTACGGAAACTCCACAGGGCACTTTATGTTATAATCTGGCACTTATTCTATTCTATATAGAAAACCAAGGAATCATTATCCGTGATACCGTTTGCTTAAACAAACCTCATCAATGTATCACCAACCGAGCTGGACTACAACACAAAAATACTTTCTGATCATTCAAATGAAAGAAAAGCAAGGCCACAACTACAGAGTTACATTTCTACGAAATGGAAAAATTGTATTCATCACATTGTTTAAGTTTAATCCAATTCATTGTTCTGAAGTGTCTCTTATCACTGATTAACATGACAGCCTTAACTGGGCGACTCATTTTACCCTGGCGTCTTTTTCTATTATTGCAACCGTCCACATGAGAGCTTTCTAAGTATGAATTAAGTACTCAAGAGCAGAACTCATTCAGGACCCTGATGCATTAAAACTCTGGCAGTACGTAAGGAGGCCGTCAACGCTGAATTACCACTTTCATCAGAAGCATTTAAATGGTTGAGAACCGTCACTGCAAACCTCTCGCACGTCAGCACTCACCTATGTTGAAGACTGACAGCTGAGACATCATTGGGACTTTATATACGTCTCCTTTGCCCCCGTTGAAAGGCCTCATCTTGGTGTTCTCGGGCTGGAAGCGGGACTTCCACAGGCCTTTGAAGTAGATCGAGTTGAGAGCGACCAGACGGGTCAGAGCCGGATCCAGCATGTCTGCTTTGATCAAGCTGGGGATGTGACCTGGATAAATATGCAACACTCTTGTCAGCAAGGTTTAATAAAAACCACCACACCTTCCATATTCACTTCAAGACATATTAGTATGCATTAATGCAGCGCCACACCGACCAACACGGCAGTAAATGGACCACACTACTGGGTCAAGGTTTTCTACTGTGGTCTGTGGAAAACAAAACACTCCACTGCTGTATAAACACAATATAAACTAGAGTTATCCCCAAATATATATATAGCGGTCCAAGCATCCGATGAGACTCAGAAGTCTCACCATCCTGGAGCACCGGGGAAGCTGAATATGATCGTACAGGAAGACCACAAGAACTGTGCCAAAACTCACTATTCCTTTAGTTTCTACCCTCTCAAGACGCAAGAATTTTATATACTTTGATACATCATTGACTCCAAACATGCAACTTGAGGCTGAACAAAATACAGAATTGCTTCATTTTTCATATATACAGCTGCTACGTAGAACCAGGATCCATACCTTTGGTCTTGTTGTTGACCCAGTCATTGATCTCATCTGCCGCTGCATGGGGGTTGTTAAAGTCCAGATCCCTGCTCTCGCACTGGAAGTTGGCTTTGTTGGAGGCCACAAAGGGCTCCTCCATGAGGAAACCCTTCTGGCTGAACATGGCGTTGGCAATCAGCACAATGTCCTGGTTGGATTTGGCTGTCAAGGTCTTGTGCAGCTTCTTCAGCATCCTGTAAGGGCCTGTGATGAACGAGTACACTTTCAATTATTTATCAGACTGCTTAACGCCGCACTGACTTCAGTTCAGGTAATCTAACGCCAAGACACAGTTTAACATCTGATGCTCGGCAGCAGAACTCCAGCTAAGGCCTGAACCTGTTCTGCCAGAAACGGTTCGTACCATTTTTCTTGTAACGGAGAGCATTGAGGACTTGCTTCCGCGTTTCCCCGTGGGCTCCGGGTAGCAGCATGCCGAGGATGGAGGCCACGCCGTGGGGGGATAACACCACGTTCTCCAGGGGTTTGGAGTGAACTACTTGCTGAAACACCTGTATGCCAAGATCAGAGCCCCGTTCGCCGTAGGAGGGAGGTTGGGACAGCACAACCTTATGGCCGTACAAGGTCACCACAGCATACAGGCAAAATAAGATGCGCTTCATTTTGATACCTACAGAAACAAAGAACAGATTATCAGAAGCATCTCATCTGCTGATTCGCTCTCCAGAAGACTCGCTGATTGTTGGTAGCATGTACAGATTACATCTGAGCGTCGTACCATCTGAACAGCCACAAATTTATCTAAACTAGAACTTCAAACTATGTTGAAAGTCACTTAAAAAGACAGCTGAATACACCTTTCATTTTGTGGTTAACCACAAGCACGAGATGCACCTTTTCTTAAGAGCCTTTTACCAGGCGCTGCAGGGTCTGACTAACTCTTTACTCATGCCATCTAAATATCGCTGGCTAACCACAACCAGAACACTGAAACTGCTCTCTGCTTTGGTTTTAATTTTAGACCAAATTAAATCGTTGGACAATTTTAGAAGAAAGATCCGGCCCTCCCTCCCTAGAGCAGACTGAATGTGGCCACAAGAGTCCGACTGGATGCCTGCTGGGATTTATTGTACACCGATTTAGTGATAAACATGCTATAGTTTTTCGCCGTTACAGAGAGATCTGTGCATAAGTTTAGGTTGCAGCTGCCATGGTTTATTCACCAACTACACTTTGCAGTTAAATATCTGGTATTGGAAAATTTTGAAAACACGGCAACAGCTTTAACAGACAGTTTTGATTTAAGTTCAACATAATATTGCCAACCACTCGGCGTTAGTTTCAATAAATCCACAATGTTAAGCAACTATTTCCCAAAGTATAGCCTTTGTTTGGTGGACAAGTTACAGGACACTTGGTACAATTTAAAAACATTTTTAAATGCACCGAATTCAAATCTACACGAGAAGTTGATGCAATTTAGGAAGGCTGTTTTTGCCAAAATAAACAATAAAACTGTTAAGGATCTCCTTCATACATGCTTTAACATGTGAATAAATTAGGGTTGGGCAATATATCAATGTCATATCATCTTGTGATGCAAGACTAGATAACATGTTAGATGTTGGATTTTGCAATGTTGTGATTTTCCTGGTTTTACAGTGCTGTGTTGCAGTGATGCAATTTTCTGGATTTACTAGATTGTGGCAGCTGTTCTACAATTTGCCTTGAGCCACTTAATCTTTATATCCATATAACTGATTATTGTCTATCAAATGTATCATCTCTATGTTTCAGTAGCGCTTTCAAGGCATTTGGTCCAAAATATATTTGCTTGTTCTCCACATCATCCCTAATTACACTATATAAAAATCTACTTTGAATAATAATAATAATTCGTGTCTTTTCACAAAAAAAAAAAAAAAAAAAAAAAAAAAAAAAAAATTCAATTATCTTGTAAAGACCCTTCAAATGAACAGCTCTCTTTCTCCCTCATTAAAATTTGGGTATTTCTATATTTAACTGCTGCACCCACGATGTCTCGTACTTCATTCACTGTAAAGTCCATTTTAAGTGTAGGAGCACAGGAGGTTTCAGGTTTCCTCATCACACTTGTGTGAATTGCATTGAACCCGGATTGGCTGCAAAACTAATTGTGATGTCACAAATCGTGGTCCGTCGGGCCCATCCCTCAAAATCTTGATTTTCAGTGAGCACAAAGAAACTTTGCACTTTCAGCAGATGAACTGAAACCAACATTTTCCCTTTAAACTCTGCACACAGGCTCCTGTACATTAGTTTGCGCAGTGAAGCTCAACCGCTCAACTGTAAGACCGAGAAACATGTTTTGGAAAGGAGGAGGACTTTTTTTTTTGTTTCCCATTTTATTTGTGTCTGTGAAATATCTAAATGATCGAGACTTCATAATAAATGCCCAAAAGCAACCACACCCACCATAATTCTTATATATTAAAACAACAACAACCAGCGCAGCATGCAGGCAGTCCAAGAAAGCAACTCGGCACGAGAAGCGCACCTTTTTTCTTTCTCTCTCTTCCAAGTATTCTCATTCAAGTCACGCAAACTTACCTTTAATTCACTCAAATGCCAGTTTTCTGTGGTACGTTTGGGTTCATTATTTATTGCCAACTAATTTCAGGAGTCAAAACAACTCCCACCTGACGGGATGCGTTGCACGTTGGTTAAAGTCAGCTCCATAAAAACGTTTATTTGACTGTGCGGGAGCGACTTCTCGCGCTTTCGTGCAGACGACAAAGTGGTCCTGAATGTACCGTTTAAAAAAAAAAAAAACCTGTTGAAAACGGCTACTTATTTTGGGTCTCAAAAAAAAAACACAAAAACAAAAAAGTTCACGTTAGAAAAGACGCCAGGACTTGACTTTACCTGCAGTATCACGAGGTGACGTCGGCTGGACTCGCGCCGCAGGTAAAACCGGCACGTTATCAAGTCGCTTTTCACCGCAGTCCGGAGGAGAAACGACGCTTCGTCCGCAATGCCAAAGCAAAACCTCTTTCTCCCGGTGGAAGCGAGCGCTACTACTGACCCCACCGCACTCTCAAACGCCAATTTATTGGCCTCGACTCCGCCTTCCCACCAAACGGCCCGAGCACGGAGACGTGTGCGTCTCCGACGGCGTCAGACTCCAAAGAACGCAGCGTGCGCTTCCGCTGCACTTTCGCCGTAAAAGCGCGCGACTTTTAACACTTTTTACAATACGGCCGACAATTCAAGATCATTTCCCGTTACGATTGTCTTGTTGTATTTTTGCCGAGTTGTTGCTCGTATTTTTCAAAAGACGAACAAACAGGGGTATTTATTTCATATTTACATTCATGGGGCTACTTCCGGTAATGTGTTGGCTAACTCTGGCCACCTTGATTCAAGTGAGAAAATGCAAGTTGTTTACAACGGGAAGTTGGGAAACCTTTAAAAACGTTACAAAATCATCAATCTTAGTCATGTTTTGTCATGTGAAATGGAAAATCACTGAGGGCCTCCAATTGAACCGACAATTACGACAAGTGTGCGTTTTTGACTTTTGGAGAACTACATCCAGCTGGATCACTTGAACTAAGGCAAAGTAGAATCTTTAAATACGCTCCTCTGCTCAACTTTATTATTGCATCTGCTGTTTTAGGATATCTTGACTGCTAAAGCTTGTCTGTTTTTTGGCAGCTGGAATTGTTTGTGATTGGATTCTTGTTTTCACTCAAGTAACTGTGAGTCGAAGAGAACAAGTTTAGAGTTAAACTGATGGTCTTTTATTTCTAATTCTATTAGGTTGTATTTGACTTTCTACCGTTCGAGGTAAAAAAAAAAAAAAAAAAAGACTCTCCGAGACAAGTTGGCACAAAATCTAGAGACAGTGTGAAAGTTTTCTTTGTTTAAAGACTGTGTGGAAGTTTTCTTTGTTTAAAGACTGTGGGGAAGTTTTCTTTGTTTCGTAATCAGTGGCGAGTTTCTATTGCTGCCCATTTGTAACACCTGGTGCCTGGCGGCCTAACGAGCAGGGGGTGGGGTCTGACCAGCTGTAGCCAACCCTGTTGTAAAAAGGAAGTGTTTGAAGCGTCAGCCAGGGCTCATCCTATGAAGACTCTGAAGATCAAGACAAAGGAGTCTTTCGTTGGAGTCTCCGGGGGGGGGGGGGGGGATGCCGGAGTATAAGGACTACCATCTGAGTGTGTACTTTCCGTACCTGTGCGTATATCTACTGGTAGATACTGCAGGTCTCACACTCGTTCACACCAACACCGAAACCTTTCCTCTGTTATCTGTCCCACCCGTCCCACACACACCCAACACCTCGTCACAGGAGGACTCTGGAACTGCCAGTCAGCTACCCGCAAGGCAGACTTCATCTCCGGCTTTGCTACCCAGCAATCGCTTGACTTCCTTGCTCTCACTGAGACCTGGATCACACCGGACAACACGTCCACCCTGCTGCTCTCTCCTCTGCCCTCTCCTTCAGACACACACCCAGACCCACTGGTAGGGGGGAGGAGGGGGAAGGGGGTGGTACTGGTTTACTCATCTCCCCCAAATGGAGGTTTTCTCTTTACCCACTTCCACTTCCTACCCCACTGTCTTTTGAGTTTCATGCTGTGACAGTTACTCATCCGGTACAATTAAACATTGTTGTCCTCTACCATCCTCCAGGTCCTTTGGGAGATTTATTGGACGAATTAGACGTCCTCCTGTCAAACTTCCCAGAAAATGGCCCTCCACTTGTCCTTCTGTGTGACTTTAACATCCAGACAGAGAAGTCATCTGACCTTTTGCTTTTACTGTCTTCCTTTGCTGTCTCACTCAGTCCTTCCCCTCCTACTCACAAAGCCGGTAACCACCTGGACTATATTTTCACCAGAAACTGCTCCACATCTAACCTCACTGTAACTCCACTTCATGTCTCTGACCACTTTTTTATCTCTTACTCTCTCCCACTCTCTCAAACCGACAACCTTCCCACATCAACGGACTCTGTACCGGTCTGTCACAACATTCGCTCCCTCTCTACCTCCTCTCTACCTCCTCTCTACCACCTCTCTCCCTCCGCTCTGGCCTCCTCTGTTTTATCTGCCCTCCCTTCAACTGACTCTTTCTCCCTCATGCATCCTAACTCAGCCTCAAACACTCTCCTTTTCTACTCTGTCTTCCTCTCTTGATTCTCTCTGTCCTCTTACATTACGACAGGCCCGCAAGTCCTCCCCATCTCCGTGGTCTTCTGACTCGGTGCTCCCAGAGAGCCATCTGCACTATGGAGCAGCAGAAAGGAAATGGAGAAAATCTAACCACCCTAACGACCTGCTCGCCTATCAATCTCTCCACTCCTCTTTCTCTGCCTCTATCTCTGCAGCCAAAAGCTCCTTCTACCTAACCAGAATTCAGTCCTCATTTTCCAATCCCAAAAAGCTATTCTCCATCTTTTCCAACCTCCTTGAAAAAAAAAAATGTTCATTCCAATTCTCTTACACCACAAAAACTTTGAAAAATGTGTTCTGCAGTCTCTTAAAAACAGATAAGAGGCCACTTTTTTAAACACTTTAGCATTTTTTTTATTTGGAAAGTTTTTCAAAGAGAATCTGTAGGTTTAAAAAAAAAAAAAAAAAAAAAAAAAAATTGCTTTGTCAGACGCATCAAAAGATGCCATTCATACTGTACTGATGGGAGGCCCCTTTTCTTTGCACAACTCCTTTAGTGCAGTTGGAGGATTTGAGAGCATTAACTGCTTCTTTTTTTTTTTTTTTCCCATTTTCCTCCATAGCATCAAAACGGGACTCGAGTCCAGACTAGACCACTCCATTAGAGAGAGAGAGAGAGAGAGAGAGAGAGAGTGTGTGTGTGTGTGTGTGTGTGTGTGTGTGTGTGTGTGTAGTGCTGGTTGCTGTCTTTTTTCTCTACAATTGATCATGAGTTTCATATCTCAGAATAGGAAGTGATAATATAACAAAGTATTTGTTGACATTCAATCATCAGTAAATGTCTTTTTTTTATTTCACTACACCAAAGAAATGTCATTGGATTTTTATTTTCATTTTATCCTTCTAGACCTCTGGTGCACCAGATCCTTATTTCCTCCCTTCAGGACCAGGTGTTTCAGGCTCTGCTCTCTCCCTGTTCTCATCTTACCTCAACGACCGCACTTACCAGGTAACATGGAGAGGATCTGTGTCTGAACCTTGTCCTCTCACTACTGGTGTCCCTCAAGGCTCCGTCCTGGGTCCCCTCCTCTTCTCTCTGTACACCAACTCTCTCGGCTCTGTCATTCACTCACATGTCTTTTCCTACCACAGCTATGCTGATGACAACCAACTGATCCTCTCTTTTCCCCGATCTGAAACACAGGTAGCTGCACGAATCTCTGCCTGTCTGACTGACATCTCTCAGTGGATGTCCTCACACCACCTGAAAATCAACCTCGACCAGACCAAACTGCTCTTCCTTCCAGGGAAAGACTCTCCCACCCTCGACCTGACTACTACCTTGGACAACTCTGTGTTAGCCCCGACCCTGACTGCTAGGAACCTCGGAGACACTCGACAGTCAACTCTCCCTTACTGCCAACATCACTGCAACGACGCGTTCCTGTAGATACATGCTGACCAACATCAGGAGAATACGTCCTCTTCTCACTCAGAAGGCAGCGTAGGTTCTGGTCCAGGTTCTGGTCCAGGTTCTGGTCCAGGTTCTGGTCCAGGTTCTGGTCCAGGTTCTGGTCATCTCACGTCTGGACTACTGTAACTCCCTCCTGGCAGGTCTACCTGTTAGCGCCATTCGTCCTCTGCAGCTCATCCAGAAGGCAGCAGCTCGACTGGTCTTTAACCTCCTAAATTCACTCCCACTACTCCGCTCCTTCCCCTCCTCTTCCTCTTCCTCCTCCTCCTCTTCCTCTTCCTCCTCCTCCTCCTCCTCTGCTCCCTTCACTGGTTACCAGTAGCTGCCCGCATCGGTTTCAAAATATTGGTACTTGTGTACCGTGCTGTGAACAGATCAGGTCCAGTCTACATCCAGGACATGGTCCAACCTTACACCCCAGCCCGCTCCCTCCGCTCTGCTTCTACCAATCAGCTTGTTGCTCCTCACTGAGTTAAACACTCTACTAAATCAAGACTGTTTGCTGTCCTGGCTCCTAAATGGTGGAATGAGCTCCCCAACGACATCAGGACAGCAGAAACTCTGTACATCTTCCGCTGCAAACTAAAAACACACCTCTTCAGACTTTACCTTGAATAGTTGAACTTTAGTAGTGACACTTTAGTGACACTTACTTTTAGCACTGTGTGGTTTGGCTTTCTTGAAGAAATTGTATTTTCTTGATTCCTGTTGTTCTGGGTTTTGTACCCTCATGGTTGAAATGCACTTATTATAAGTCGCTTTGGATAAAAGCGTCAGCTAAATGAAATGTAATGTAAAAAGTACTAACACCAGCTAAATGTTCTAATTTGAATGCAGTTCTCCTGTTTTTCTTAAATATAATTTTCTAACACCTATTTTCATACCATCTTAAGGTTGTTTGGTCTTAATCCAGTTTTGATGTTTTTTTTTTAATTGAATACATTTTAACTGATAAACAGCTCAAAGGGGAATTTTGGAAGAACTCACTGACTACTGAATTACCACCTGATGCTTTTCTGTCTGATGAGGTGATGCAGTTGGGTGGTGAAACACACACACACACCTGTAAAGAGGTTGAGTCTCAATTACATTGCTGCTGCTGCCAAAGAGAGAATTATGGGCAGGTGCTTGCAGGTTTGAATTACAGGGGATTATGTACGAGTGTATGGCCAATTACAACTAAAACCATTGTAAATATGTACCTTAATGAAGACTATATTGTGGCCTGTCATAATAATATATATTTCACATGTGTATGTTATGGGATGAACGTCCACTTTAATAGATTAGTTTCACAGTCACAGCCTGTGACTGATGTGGGGGCTTTAATGATTCTCACTACCCAAAGCAGTGCAGGCTTCAGGACAGGATTTTGGTGTCCAGCCTTTATGGGTGAGAGTTTAGAGTGGGGGTCTTGCATGTCCAGCTGGGATGCAGAGATGGGATTGTTATAAAAATAAACAGTGTTCAGCTAAGCAGGGTCAATTTGTGTGTTTGCAGGAGTCAGTGAACACACAGCTGTGCAGTATAATCATACCATCCAAGGCCACTATTATTTTTCAACTGCAGATATTGCTTTGAAAACTACTTTCAGGCAAAATATGAGGACAGTGCAATATGGCATCCGATCCAACCTTGATTTTTCCAATACACCATCTCTACAGGTGGAGACATCATGTTCCTGGTGAGCAGCCAAAAAAACATTTAGTTACACGCTTATCGTCGAACAAGACTACACTTGTGCTGAACAGGACCAGATGTGTGCATGTTCGTGCAACACGTCTGCAAACACATGAAGTGAAACCGTTTCTGTTCAAATTCTCTGATGAAAACTTTCATTGCTTCCTGTTTAAATATGATTCTGTATGTCCATCGAATGCTACAATGGAAAGGTGATTTTTGCAGTCACAATTTTTATGAACTTATTGATCAATTTAATTTTGAAAGCAGCTGAAATTTCCCTGAAAGTCTGCTGGGAACGATAAACTCTGTCAATATGAAATGTATTTGTCAAAGGTTGGATCGACCTGCAAGGTGCAAGAATAGAGTGACATTGTGTTCTTTGTCCAGAAGTATGGTGAGGAATTTTCAATTTCACATACTTGCACATTTTTTACTCTGAAAAATGTTCTTAGATTTATTAAGTAGATTTCAAAGAATTAGTCCACGTAAGCAATGTGACACATATCAAGGACTAAACTTGAGAAAGCAAATATGTCTTTTTGTACCTTAAAATGCCAGAATTAACTAGACGAAGGCCTGATTGTAGTTTAATGTTTACCCTGTCCCAGTAATCAGTCAGTGAGGTGGTTCTATTTACGCACGATGTTCACCTTTGCAATGTGAACTCAATAAAACTGAAAATGCAGAGATTCATTAAAAAAAAAAAAAAAAAAATCATCTTTATTCATCAGCTTAAAATTGTCTCACTTTTTTACAGAGCAACTTGCAGGTTGGTGACCCCAGGTGATTGACTGTGTAGGAAAATGAGGCAGAAATGAGAATCCTAAAAAATAAAAGTATATATATGGACGACAGTGATATTTACAGCCGTTTTTACAACTGAGTTTTATACCTGCCTCATAAAACACAAATTAACGCTCGGTCAAGTTTAGTAGTCAGGAAAGCTGTGGACTCAGTGTCGGAACATGCTGCACAAACACAATAATTCGGCATGATTAAAAACAAAAATCATAAAATCCAAGATAAAACTCGTAAAAACAACTAATTCACTAAATCTCAGCTGCTCAAACTCACTACCGCCTACTACTGCACGGTGGCTGCAGCAGACAAGACTTCCTGATGTGCCTTAATGAGACTCATTGTGGAGATTAAGGCATTTTTAAAAGCACTGCTAAAAATTCCTACTTTTTTTTTTTATCTGAATTTCTGCCGTTATGTCACATAAAACATGTAAAACTGCAATAACTTTTTAAAAGACCATTTCCAAGAACATCCGAGTACAAATTTTGTTAAAAAAAAAAAACAACCTCAACCTACAAATTGCTCTTTAGAACACTGTGCAGACTGATTCATGTGCAAAGTGGCATTTCAAGCACTCGTGCATTTGGCAGTAAAATAAGCAGTTTTCCTCCCGTCTCCAGTCTGATGTGGAGAAAGAGTTTGCATTGCAAAGCCATTGATTGGTCTATCTAACTGTCAATCATTGCTTCAGCCACTGCTGGAGGAGTAAGAAGACGTGGTCCCGGGCCAGAGACAGCTGTGGGAGATCCTCGCTCCTGGCCGGGTACATGTTGGCACAGTGAGCTGTTCCTGGATCAGAGAGAAATAGAAACATAACAGATACAGCAGAAATGAAAATTCTTATTTTTTTTAAAGTTCCAAAAACAATCATCCATCTCGTAAAATTTGATTTAAACAAGCGAGGCATTGTTCTACTCAGAAACAATTGCTTGGCTTCTGCAACTCATTATTCGGCTATAACTTCTTAAACTTATTGTAATCAGATGTATGGTTTGGATGGAGTTTACTTGACTATGTACAGAATGCTCTTTTCAAGTACATCTTCATCAAACATTCAGTTCATCATGTTAAGTTTGATTCTCTGGATGCCTTCAAATGGTTGTTTTTACCGCGTTCATGAGAAGAGTCCACGTGAACTTCCCCTTTGGAGCTAGACATTCTCTGAAAACTCAAGAGTTCACGATGGTAGAGGTCACGGAAGTTAATTTTTCATTGGATGATAAGTTCATATATTGTAATTTTAGATGTATCGAGTTTTTCTTTGTAATTTAATATTATTTAATACAAAACACGTCATTGGTACTTGTTGTACCCTCCGTCGTAACAGTGACTAGTTTCCATTTAGCGTGGCAGGTCTCCATGTCTTCTTCTAAAATCTTTACTAATATCATGGCAGCTATTCTGACAGGAAGATTTGTCGCTGCAGTGACACATCATCAATTTTTTTTGCCATTGTTGTAGCTTTTTTTTGTTACTGCTGATCCCTGACTCTGTTGCAGCTCCGCACTGCCCCTGCAGGTTGTGTGTATATTGCATCTTGTGGATGCTACTTTCTGAGGACGTGCACAGCCAACAGACGCAGGATATGTGAGAAAGCTATCATGTGCAGTTTACAATAAATACATCTCTGGCCTTCACCACTTAAACAACTAGCATGCCATGCAAAGATTTCCCATTTTCGTAACCACTAACTCACCAGTTCCATTTGAGGTCAGCATCTTTCAACACATACGGTAAAAGCTATCCATCTATCCACCTAGCTGGCTTGTAGTTACTAGTTGGATTGCAGCAAAATGTCAGTGTGACAATATTAGAGACTATAGTGGGTGAGTCAGAGTGCTTCTGTCATCCACTGTGCACATTTTTCCTCACCTTTGATGAAGACGGCTGGCAGGTCAGATCTGATGTCCTGTGTGATCCCCAAGGCGTGCCAGGGGTCGATGGAGCCGTTGGGGAAAACTATTCTGCTAGATTGGATGTCATAGCCGCCGTAGTACTCATTGGTCTGAGCGATGGCCTCTGCCAGCTGCTCAGCACTGATGTTGTAGAAGTCAGCGCACTGTTTCACGTGGTACCTGCAGGAAAGAAGAAAACACAACGTCTCGTGAAAGTGGAAGCAAAGACAGACAGCAGTGAGTGTATGATGTGTTAGTGAAGGTAGGAGGCGCAGGGGTCTCAACAACATAATTATGAGTTTCTTAGGCAGACAGGCAATGTTCAGTGTACTCACACAAGAGGGAAGCCAGTGAATGGCTGGTTGGGCGAATCAGTGCTCTGGTAGAATCCAAACTCACTGCAGGTCTGGTAGACCCACTGTCTCCCTGACAACACACACACACACACACACGGCCGGCATGTTCATTTGGTTTGTGAAAATTATTGCAATAATTGCACAGGGCAGGTCATGTAAACAATTGGCTACAAATGGCCTCCAATAAAGTATTCACTTCCAGAGATAAAGCACTAATTAAGGACAGGAAGAGTTCAACTGAAGCCACAAGACAAGGTGCTGGTTGGTGGAGTTTATGCAGGCTCATCCCAGTGGCTCTTTTAAGAGACCACATCTTGTTCCAGTGATCCCCCTCTTCAGCCTTCCAGCTCTCCCACTCACGGAGCAGAAGAAGGAACCACCAACCCGGGACAACGATACCAGATGATAGATATAGAGAATCCATCTTTGGGTAAACAGGCAAAGTTGTTGTTGCCTGTCTGTATCTCTATCTTGTTATCTCTCTATCTATCCAACTATATTTCCATGTACCGCCTCCCCACCCCTCTCTATCTGAATTTTGTTTCTACCTTACCAAAACCTGCTTATTCATCTTTTATTTTTGTGAGTGATGATCTACTTTTCCTTAATGAGCCTTTCACCAACACCCAAAGGTTGGTTTGTTAGGTTATGATTGTAACCTCATCCCAACACACAACCTGTCCTGTGGTTTAGTTACACTCTGTCTCCCGAAGCGACCGCACCTAAGTTGGTCCTGTGTGGAAACTTTCAATGTGACATTACAGTTTTTCTCTGCCAAAACAACACAAACACACTATCTGACAACCGGATGAGAAAAAGGGACCGGAAAATATAAGGTCTGTAAAAAAAGCTGTTTTTGCAAGTCATGAAGTTACAATGGTGGCATTTTTAAATAAAACCAACTAAAATAACCTTGTTTGCACAACAAAACACCACTTCCCAGCACATGTCCACACCCACCTCCCCCTGCAGCGGGCCCATCCCAGGATGCGTTAGTCATGTCTTTGACATAGTTACTGAAGCTGGTGTCCAGGCATTTGACGGAGAAGGTGTCGATCATGAGGCGGGCCACAGCAGCGTATCGGGCGTATGCATCCCCCAGTGAGGCGTCAGCCATCACACCACATAGCACCTTGATGGTGATGTTGGTGCCCACAACACCCTATGTAGACACAGCATCGCAAAAAGCACAGGGGAAACAGCAAATTAGTTAAGATAACTTCATCTACTTATGAAACAAAATATTCCCACAACTTATTCTGTATTGTGTTAGTTGATAAAAAACATAGAATAAATATGTGAGGCAGTTTATTACTTGCAAGATTAACTGATATGTAGAAGAAGACAATCATTTGCTCTAAATATAATTGCACAAAAGGCACTATGTTGTTCCAAGTGTACAATGTTGCATGCCAAAATGCGTAATACACCCTCGGTCCACTATTGATACCGTGTCAGTGTCACATTTTGCCTCGACTGGGCATGAAAACTGAGGTGCCTTAGGTTTTCCCACCAAAAGCCACGTGGATAGGTTTTGGAAAAAACTGTTTGATTTAGGTAAAGATTTCTTTAAAAGAAATGTCACCTTCTGATTGACTCAAAAACTGGTCTCCTGTGACCAGGATATAGTCCTAAATGTGATCCATCCCACCACCCCAGACTACCACTGACCTATTCAGAATGTTATTACTTTTTTACTTTGTCACATGACCTCCTTCTTCGACTTTGGTCATACATGTGCGTACTTTTCACGCACAGTCGAGGCAAAAACGTCACATTGACACATTGTTCCACCCTGACAGCAACACCTGCAGCATCCCGCTTTCTCTTCGCCTTGTTTACAAATGCACGAGAGCACTCCGTCATCCTATCGGTCGACGTAAAGGAAGACATCGTAGGATATGTCAAACTAGGCACGTTAAAAACAAAACAGTTCTGACATTTTCTTGTGGGTTTTGTCCAGTGGGACACTGCTGAAGAACAGCATCGCTGCTCTTCAGTTATGTCACACTTCAAGGCCGGTTTGTTGTTCCCGATTTTCAGATTCGACCTGACACTGGAAAATTTGTTGGGGATGACTCAATCGTGTCATAATTGGGCAACATTTATGCAGTCTGAGCATCACGGGTGGCTTGCAGTACTTTATAACCTTGGTGTCCAACTGTTACAGATCAAAATGACCTCATGTCACTCAAACTTCTGGATAATTTTGGTGATCTGCTCCCTGTGTGCCCACAATGGTCCTCAGTTCGACCTCTCAGTGGTTCCTGTCCAACACTGTGATTGTTCCCCTCCAGTAATAAAGTGAAACAAAATATGTTATTTACTGGGATGAAGGTTGGAGGGGTAAACAGTTGGAAGTGATTACAGTGGTGCTTACGTGCAAAACGAAAGCCTTGTTAAGTATAAATGACCCACGACTACCATCCCCTCTGCACCTCCGTGTAAAAAGAGGAACTGTTTTGTACTTGTTCTACAAGCTGTAGCGTTACATAACGTCCTTCCGTATTTTATAAAGCACCCCATTGATAACCCCTCAACTGTGAAGCCACCGCTCTGACTCTTCTGATTGAGTTACACCTCACTCCTCGTTCTTACCCAGATTCCTCAGTGGTACCTAAAACCTGCCCGTTTGCTCTGTACCCGGCCCTTTGTGTCAGAGAGGCAGCTGCTGGCTGCGCTCGTCCGCTAACGCTGTGGACTCCGTGGCCCACCGCTCCTCTCAGTTCTTTTATAAGCGTCTCTTTAGCTTGGGGCGACAGGAAACCAGAGAGACCAAAGGGGCTTTTGTTACTTTTTCACATCAGCTTATTGGTAACCGGACTCACGTCTCCTCAAGGCACCAGGGGGACAGAGAGGGGATGGGATGAAAAAACAGAGGAGGGGAAAAGAGGGGTAACTGGTAAAATTAAATAAAAAAAGAGCACCAAGAGGGGAAGAAAAGGAGACAGATGTACAGTAACAGATAATAATGGAGAGAAATGTAGTGTGTACTACATCTCACCACAATGTGGACTTATTGGAAGACAGCTTTGGCAAAACTGTATTCTAATATTTACAAGTTATTGTTTACCTAAATTATTGCATTACAGGAAAGGAAGAAGCTGTTTTGGTTACAAGAAAAAGGAAATTGTCAGAAAATACATAGCAATACATACAGTTTTTGTTCCCCTTTTTGTTTTAAAGGAAAACTCCACCGATCTCACACATCACAGTGTGTTTACAGGTGTTGGAGAGTACTGAAGACAAGAATAAGAAGTTGCATCAAGTCTGTTGTGACTCCAGAACAAACTGAGGAAAATGCGATGTCACTTGGGTTGGTATTAGTTGAGGCTGAAGACTACATCTTTGAAAATGAACAACAACAACAAAAATCTGGGGATGTAAGAGGTGACCTTACTAGACCTCTGCAGTCTGCTCCTCATTTGTGCTCGAGGCTAGCAGGTCAAGTCAGCAAGGCAACTTGTTGGTAAATATAAATATTCTCACAGTTATGTAGTTTTATTTTTATCGCCCAGTTTTAATCTTCTTCCAACTGCTCCAACAGATATATATGATGGTCCATAACACCAGAATTCTGTCAAAACGTATCAGCCGCTCAGCGCCCACACTCAGTATTGTTAGCTGTAATTCAGACTGACGCATTGCAGAAATAATTATGTATACTATGGCTTTCTGTAAACAATTATCAAATATGGTGCCACATTTTCAAATTCAGACTAAACTATTATGATTACTTTTGTCACAACCATGGACATCCTGGAAAGTTTTATCACTTTATATTGTGTTTCAGAAACTTTTACACTAAAATTGAGAGAATTTGAGAACAAATATCAGCATGAAATATAGGCAGCACTAACTACACTAGATTGGTGTCATTCTTTAAAAACTAGTTCAACCCTGCTTCCGGTAGACTTCCAGTCTACTCGGTTGGCCTCCCTCTGTGCTGAGTCACCTATAGTGTAAATAGGCTCCACCTTCTCGTATACAGAAGAGATAGAGACAAAGAAACCAATCAGTCGGCCTCAGAAACAATCCCGGACACCCTCCTTCAAGGCAACATCTCTCAGCAGCCTCCTGCTGTTAGATAACGCAGGGTTTATTATGTTTCAACATACAGCTCGGGCTGTCTGGAGCTCTCCTGCACCTCACAGCTGCCTTTCTTTCAGCCAAGCTGGACAGGAGGGTCAACCATTGATCTACAAAGTCACAGTTTCATCTAACTTGGGTCAGCACGCATAAATCATGTCTAATTTAACACAAGGGGCAATTAAGAAAAATAATCTGCACACAATGACGTGCACAGAGCAGGAGAAGCTTTTACTCACTGTTCAAGTTTCAGGTCCAGAGTGACATTGCAAACGTGCACAAAGCGTGTAACTCTGTGTTGATTGAGTAAAGTAGCTTTAAAGACTTACTCACAAAGCCCCGTCCCCCCCTCCGTCCCCGTCCCCTCCGCTCTGCAGACGTCATGCTCCTGTGCTCCGTTCAGCTCTGAACCTTTTGCACACTGTCTCTGCATCAGATGTCATTCACACCTGAGCTTGTTCATGTGGAATTTTCCCGTCTCGAGACATGCTTGGCCAGTTCGAGCAGGATTGCAGTGGTGTGTGTCCATAGGTAGATGTTGCAACCCCCCTGCCATACTACCCCAACAGCAGCTATATATATATACATTTGTGTATATATATATATGCATCAGTGCACATGTTGCAGAGTAAGGCTGCAGTCAATCATGTTCGTATCTATGCTTATCTAGTTTAATCTATTGTACACAGAGACTTCTGACTTTAGTCCTAAAAGCTGCAGCTCCTCCCAAGAAACATAAGCATCCAAAATGAAGCAAATCTGTGGAGCTTAGAATCAACGAGCACGATGGGAAAATGAGGTTCACCCGGAAAAAAGTTGAAATTGGCAACTATACTAGTTGCTTAGAGATTTTTTTAGGAAATCATTATTTTCTAAAAACGGTGAAAAAGAAAAAAGATGCACATTCATAAACACAGAATTTTGGGATACGATAATTGGACTGATTGGTGGAGGAGTCAAAAGTTATAGGATCGACTCCCCCGATCCAAAATGACTTCCGCCAGCCTCCAAAATCCATGTTTTTTTTTTTACTGTTGTTTGCACTCGCGCTCACCTCAAACCCTCTGTTGTCTTCATTGTACTGCACCACATCCATGAAGCTGCCAGCCAGAGTTTCCAGGAAATAGGCAGAGTCCATCTCTGTCTGGATCTGCAGTTTGGAACACAAACTGGAGGAAGACAACCAAAGAGGAAGGACAGGAAGGTGGAGGAGGAGAAGAAAAAGAAGGAGAAGGAGAAGAAAATAGAGGGAACGTTGGGGGATAGAAGGAGAGGAAGGAAGAGAAAATGGAGGAGAAACAGAGGAGATTTAGCAGCTGTAGAGAGCATCGTGCCACATTTCTCTTTTCCTTTGCTCTGTGATAAACAGAAAGCATGAGGCCTGAATTTCACTTTTTAGGATCGTCTGTCGAGTTGACAATAATGAGGCGCAGTAAGGGTGACTAGGTTTCCTACTTTATGTGGGACTGCACAGCATTTTTAGCCCTTCTCCCACATTTTGATTGACTCTAATTTTCAAAAGTCAGCACTGCAGGATAGACGTTTTTTTTTCTAAAATCGGTCTTTTCTCTGCGGTCTCATTGAAGGCCGTTTGATGTCAATCAACCTGCACACATGTGGGTCATGTGCAGGTTAGTCTGTCTCCGTCTTTGCTGCCAAAACTCGCTTCCTTTTACGCTCACTGTACGAGGATTTACAAAGCAAGAGACTTGGGAAACTTAGTCCTTCACATGCTAAAGACTCAGCCTGGAACCTGCTACTATTAGTCTACTGTGTGCATTTCATTTCTAAGTTGAATCGACATGTCAGAACTCCAGACAACCTCTCAGCATTGGTAATGTGTCCCACACAAAAATACTCTTTGCCCCACATTCAGTGTGTGTGTCTGTATAGTTATACAGTATGTTCAAGCATTTGAGGTGGTAACATTACAGCTTCCTCAAGTCTCTCGTCAGACTTTTATTCTGGTAAAGTTAGGTACCATGCTGATGACGTTTTATTTAAAAACAACTCTTTTGTCTGTGTGTGAGTGTGAGTGTGTGTGTGTGTGTGTGTGTGTGTGTGTGTGTGTGTGTGTGTGGGTTCGTGTGCAGCGAACCGACGCTTCCTTCATGATGAAATGGTGACACGCGTGCTGTGCTCTCTGAGTCTTGTGGTTTTGGGCGCTGGACAAACCACCTTTGTGACCTTTGTGTATTTGTGCCTGCATGAGGACATGTCTGCATCTGCTGTCTGCAAGCAGCTGAAATAAAAGACGTCCAGTGTGGTCAGGGCTGTTTTCATGCGTCTCCGTGACTCTATTAGTTCTGTGAAACGAACCACAGTATTACAGAAGCCAGTTAAGTCTGCGTAGTCATCGTGTCGGCTGACCTTACAGTTACTATGGCAACCCAAAGCAGTTCTAAAATAACAGACGGCTGGAGACCGTAGCAGCTCGGGACGGCAAACAACGGAGGAAAATGAAAAGAAGATAATGTTTAGCAGGGCTGTTCAAACTGCGGCCAGCGGCCTGGATACGGCCCCTTTGAAATTTTCTACGGTCCACATGAAGATGCCTGTCTGACAGCTGTTTCAGTGTTTTCACCTTCGACAAATATGCATATGGAGCTGCTGTAAGCACCTTATGTCCGTTTGGAATTGATTGCATCATAAACAGGCCCAATCCGTTTTAATTTGTACATTTTGTATTTTGCTGTCAGACCTTGATGTCATTATAGGGATTTGTTTATTCCATTTCCCAATATATTCACTAAGATTTTTTTGCAGCTATAAATTAACTAAATGTTGTTAACTGTGTGGCCCTCGAGCCCTCAGTGATCTTATATCCGGCCTTCTTGCCGGTGAGTTTCAATAGCCCTGATGTACAAGGTTGCTGAGGGAAAAAAACATTAAAGTAAAAACTTTTGTTTATGCAAACAAAAGTGTCATTGTTTGTTTGAGTAAAGCAATATTCAGTCTTTGAAGCCACATTTAGATTACACCACATTAAAGCCATCCTTGGAAATCTTTTGCAGTAATAACATTAAAGATGAAGATTTCCAACTTGTTTGTCTTCTGACATCTAATAAAAAGCAGTGTTTATCCAGAGTCACATTTCAGAGTGCCTTAACAGCTCCACCAAATAGTGATTTTTTTTTTTTTTTCCTCCTCTGAATGCCTCACATACCTCAATAAATATTCAAATGATCCAAAATCTCAGCAAAAAAATCAAAGATTATAGGAAAAAGTCCAAAAACAGCAAACAGATTTGTGGTTTAGAACTTAGTTTGTTCTTCTTTCGTCTCCCAGTAATCACCTGACGACTCTGCTGTCCCTGGACATAAAACTGGATATAAAATAGTTCAAACTAGGGCCGCCTGCAGCAGCTCCAACAGTAACACGCTGCTTACTCACTGACATATATAATAATATATCAGTCAGAGGGACCAAACCAGGACTTTTACTTGAACTACATTTTACTGCTGATGTTTTTACTTCAGTAAAATAACATTCACTTGTAACGGAGAATTTCTTCATTGCTGTATTAGTACTTTCCCTTCACTGATTGCATTACAGAGATCTGAGACTACAGTGGACCTTCTCAGGAGCAGGACCGACAGAAAAGAGGCCCAGACCCGGTCCAGAGACACTCGAGGCGACGCTCACAAAGCTGTAACAGGACCTGACTGAAACCAGGACCCACGACAAACCCTTTACGTAGCCCCAGACATCGCTGTGGTATATACTACCTGCTCGCATGTAACTGTGGCGCATCGCATGCAGCACTGCTCACGGTCTGAAGAGGAGCAGATTTAGAGAAAGACGCTGTTTGGAAATATGCTGACTGGCTGTAAAGCTCAGAAGATTGAAACAGCTTCTCTGGAAATGTGAAGCAACAGCCAGGGGTGAGTGAGCAGAACATTGGGAGCTCTGATCAAAACCCAAAAAGATTTAATTGGACTTTTGTATGTTTTGAAGACAATTTGTGGTTTTATATCTTGTGGTGTATGTCAGGTTACCAGGCAACCGGCAAAAACTCCAGGAAGTCACTACACTTGACCAGGAAACAGTCCAGCATATAAATCCCTGCAGAGCCGCAACCTGTCATGTTTACGCCGTCATTATTGTATGGATTCAACAAATGATGGCAGGTGGAATTTCTTTCACTTGGCCAGTGGCACGCTAGCTGTTTCCATCTGTTTCCAGTCTTTGTGCTAAGCTAACCGGCTCCCGGCCATCGTACCCTACTCAGTTACATCAGTTACAACCATTGTAGCTTGAAAACGGAAAAATTTGTTTCACTTTGAGAATTTAATTCATCACCTCCAACAACATCTAGAGGAGCTGCATGGATGAATGATTTTATCCCCATTCAAGTTAGAACTGGGCTAAACTGGGAGTTGGCTGTGTATACACATATATATATACACACATATATACACACGCATATATATATATATATACACATATATATACAAACATATATACACACACACATATATATATACACACGCATATATACACACACACATATATATGTCTCTGGTTTAGACTTGTGGAGGTCTCTGGTGCACATGCTCTGCCCATGGCACGTGCCCAGTGTGCATTTATCCTGCGTAACTCTCACCAGACACCAAATTTTTAAGCTCTCTATACTGAGAAATGGAGAGATTCCCCTGGCGGCGGTAGACTTTATAGACTCATTTTACAAAAACAGGTTATGGACGTTCATTTATATGTAAAAGTCACACGCTACAGCTTTCAGACTGTAAATCCTCACTAAATAAAGGTTGAATAATCTCATGACAACCCTTCGTGGGTGAATTCATTTGGCATCTTAAGAGTGACAACTTGTATTCACCCTGCAAAGTGAACCTGTGGAACACTCTTAGGTCCTTTGTGGAAGTGTGTTTAGACATGTAACAGCAGGAAAACATACGGCTTTACTCCATTTAAATTACCCAGTCCCAGGACATTAGTATCATGCATTACTTGACTTGCTGTAAATACAGCTATTATTAATATAACTTAGAATATCTCAGCTTTTTGCTCTGAAAAATAAAAAGATCTACTAAGTAAAAGATTGAAGACCCTACACACTCACACAGCTCTGTCTGAAGGTGAATCGAGCCATGCTGGGAGTTTATTGAAGTTCCCAAATTTCATTTAAGTAATGGAATTAACAGAGGTCTGATGTGTCCTGCCCTTAAAACAACAAATCTAACAGGAAAGTGGTGGAAATGCCAAACCATCTGAGTCCGTACACGTCCATGTCAATACAGTCCTGAGAGGAACTCTGATCAAAGTGCTAATTGTGAACTAACACCTGAACAATTACAAGAACAACAAGTTTGATCGAATGTTAAATGAAGCAAACAATGAGGCTAAAAAAATGTGACAGAAAACTGATCAAAGAAAGGGCCTAGATCAAATAAAAAATGAATAATGGGATTAGGAATTCTTCCTATTGCTGTGAATATAAATAGTATGACTGATTTTTTATCTTTTTGAGATCATATCTTTGGATTTCAATGCAGCCTAATAGTTCTTACAGTTTTTATACTTCCAATCCTACTTCCAGACCTTTTCGTATAATGTGCATCCTCCTGAACCTTGGTCTGGTCAAATTTCACAGTTAATAACATGAAAAAGAAGGAATGGCTCCAGAGAGCAAATGTACTGTACTTGAAGTCTTTGGTGATGTTGTCGTAGGTTTTGGGGTCTTTCAGGCGTTCCACGAGGGTATCTGAGGCCTTTTTCACCAACACGGGGCACTCTGCGTTCTCGGAGGCCAGCGAACGCCACACAACCTCCAAGTACTCTGGCAAAACACAGAGACAGGGTGGACACTTAAACCTGGGCTGCTATAAAAAGACCACAATAATACACAATGGTTAAACACACAGGACTATTTTGGAGGACCTGCACAAGCACCAATCCATGTTCAAAACAGCATGTGGATCAAGTTCTACTTAAAGGCCTGAGGGAGTGTTTATTTTAGACACTTGCAGTGAGGTTGAAAGTTTAATGATGGGTGAATTTTGCAGTTTATGAAACTCTAAAAGGAGAAACTACACTTTACAAAATCTTGGAATTTTTCCCCTCAAGTTAAAGTCAGTAATAATGCTGACTAACCGCTGTGTTGGATTGGGAAATAATAACTGGGGAGAGGCCTGACGTCATTCCACCATGTGCACTATTCTCTGTGTTGTTTCTCTCATGTTTTTCCAAAAATAAAAGCGAAAGTAGCCCGAGTGTGCGTAATAGAGTCTCCGAGATAGCAGGAGTGTGTGTGGGTGGAACAGCGCATCTCCACGTTCAAAGCCGCTCTGACCTTACATCGAGCCCTGCAGCCTTCCGGAGGAAAAACAATGCACTCGGCCAAACACAACACAACACAACACAGATACAGGTCACCAATGAACCCTCATCTTTGATCTGTCTGGTGCTCTGAGCAAAACTCTGATATTGTTGTGTCGTTCAATTTGACGCTTGATGTGTTCGACGAGGATGTTGATACTGGAGGACAGTCTCCAGTTGACATAAATCCCACAGAGGATGTTGTTTTTTTTTTGAAGAAGAAGTGCTACTTGATGTATTATGTAATGCTGGATTTAATACTGAAACACACTATTTAACCATTTCAAGTCACCTTTTATGTGGTATTAATGGTTTGTTTCCCAACAGCAAATCTAACTGAAATTCCCCGTTTTTTTAAATGGACTTTTGGCACAAAATCAAAATCTGATTATCCAAAAGAAATCACATAAATTAGGGCAATTGTAAACTGGTTGTGTGTATGTAGGCGAGCCCCAACTGATATATCAGACCGCCAATTTTGGACCATCACAGATACAGTACATCAGTATCTGCGTATATGTTGGCCAAAAGGAAAACAGTTTTTTTTTTTTTTAAATCGAACATAATGCAGAAAAAGATTCCTGGGGTAAATTAAAAAAAATGTCTGTGTGTTTAACAGTTATTTATAATTCCCAGTGATGTTTGCTGTGTCAAAAGTGTTTGACAATCAAGTTTCAGGGATCATTGTAACAAATGTCTGTTTATGTATAAAAAGAATATCAGCAAATATATTAATATCAATTTTTTTCTTTTTACTTCATATTATTGGGCCTAGTGTGTGGTTGTGCAATGCCTCTTCATACCTGGGAAGTTGACTGTAGCATAAACAGGGGCACTAGTGGCCACGGAGGCATAGACCAGGTGTGGGTACTTCAGCCTGAACCAAGCAGCCAGAGAGCCCGGGTACGAGCCACCAAACGCCAACCACCTCCTGTTGCTCAGCCCACGGTCCTCGCCCATCACCGTGCGGAAGTGTGCCAGGTCAGCCAACGCCTGGCGACTGCTGAGGAAGCGCAGGTTGTCTGTGCTGAGATCCCTGAAGGGAGAAGAAGAGATTTAAGTGTACAACCTCTGTCCCTGCAAATTACTTCATTAACCGTGGGCACAGTTGTCCTGATCTGAATGCAGGGCTGCCATCTAGTGGTACAGCTGCCACACTGCTGGATATGTCATGAAAATGAAGGCTGGATGTTTAATTGTCCTCTGTTTGATCCCACAGTATTGCACAACCAGAGTTCACACAGCTGTGAACACATGATGAGGACTGCCCTTTGACGTGCTGTTCTTTTTCTTATGTGATAAAACCCCAGTTAAAGCAATCAAATCAAGCAAGGGGGAAGAAACCTGCACCAATCTGCTGTCTGAGAAGCAACTTGGATGAACAGAATTCATTGATATGCACTTTCTTTGGAAAAAACTCAACTGATCTGCTTTAAATGAGTCAGAAGGCTCTGTTTGCATCTCGGCAAAGTGTTTTGCACATGTTATGGTAGATGGCTGCTATCTTGGTACACTGGAACACTAAACAGGAAACATACTATTTTTAATGTCATTGTCACTGCTTGCACCCACAGCTTGATGTATTTGGAACAGACATATGTGGCCAAGTTGCACTTCTGCATTCGGCTTTTTTTACGGCCACACTGACCCCACACGAACCACAACTAAAGGTGTCCCCATCACCTAACAATTAAAGACATTAAAGACGTGATTCGGCAGAGACAAACATACGCTGTCGGGTGACTCTTCCCATAGAAACGATGCTCCAGCATCAAGCAAAGTGCTCCCAGTTTCTGGGCGTAGGTAAGCCAGGTGCCGTGCTGCATCCATGCTGGGTTTGCTGGGCCCTCTCCACCTATCATCAGGAACACTGGACCTCCAGGCTTGTAGAAGGCTTCATTTACAAAGTATCTCTGACAGACAGGGGGAGATCAGGGTCAGGTTTGCAGTCTGTAAAATCAGTGAACTTCATACATACAGCTTGATGGGATCACACACTAATTAAATGTTGATTATCTGTGCGATCCTTTTTTTTTTTTTTAGAAACAAATGCCCAGACTTGTAAGGATCCACTCCAACACGTATACTTACTTGCTTCCACACTCTGCTGTCTTGGCCACTGAAGTGATCCAGTTCCTGTGTGAACCACTGCTCCTCAAACACAGCTCCTTGCCTGCTGCCCTGCACCTGATCAAACTTCCTGATGCCTTTATACTGATACTGTCCCTCTGCAACAGCACAGACACAGAGCAGGAAAAAGAAGGCTGCTTTAGGGGAGCCAAAAGGGAACCCACACGTTAGAGAAGCCATGGTGGTATAAACAAGGAAACAGTGAAGAGCATGTGATTTAGTTCAACGTGGTCATGTGACAAGTTCTTATGCTACTTTCAATGACTAGCAAAAAAAACCAACAACCAGAAAATGAATCTACGACTTAAAAGACAGTTCACTCGTATTTCCAAATCTCACACACAAAGATTAAACAAAACACAAATACTTAATATTGTTTATTGTAAAAATGTGTTCACTTATCATGCTCAGAAATTTGAAAACACAACTTATGTTGAATGTTTGGCTATGACGCTGCAAAATAATGACGCTAAACGTATGACTCAAAAAAGTAAATGGATGTTTAGTGTGGTGAGTATGTTTATAGCTAATTGAGATCAAGAGCCAACCAACAATAAACGACATGTTACCTGGAGTCCTTAAACATGCTACTCCGTTTTTTTTATTTCGAGTCTTTCTTTTTGGCGGAACCTGAAGTATCCACAATCAACCACTACACCTCGCCGCCAGCGGGGGGCGCTGGAGGCCGAGCCCAACACATTTTACGTACCGAAGAAGTCCTTCCTCCTCAGTTCCGATCGCTAACCCGCAGTTCACAGAGCCGCAACCATGGAGGAGGCAAAAAACAAAGAGAACAAGCAGACCGAAAAGACTGATGAGAAGGAGAAGGACAAGGAAAAGGGCCAGAAGCCCTCGGGGAAGGACAAGGACAAGAAAGAGGAGCAAGAATTGGTATTTTTCTCATTCAAATATGCGCTCGCTGCTCGCCGTGTTATTTCGCCTGAGTCACTGCCGCTGGTCGAGCAGGCCGGAGAGTCAACGGCGGCCAACACGGACGACCAGGGCGCTTAACTTACTCCACTGTGATTGTCCATCGTGTGAAACGGGCGCCACCCTGACGTAGTGACCCGCGGTGCTCCCCTTAAAGTCCCGCCGACGGGCCCCCGAGCGTGCTCCCGGCTGACGTGGGCCTAAAGCCTCCTCAGCCGGCCGGCTAACGTTAGCTCGCCGGTAGCATCGGCGCTGGACTGTAATGACACAGCAGCTAACGTGAAGCCGAAGAAACGATCACGACGACGGTTGTTTTAACGTTTCTGCTGCTTCAGACCTGCGCGGCAGCTTCAGCTTTGTCTTCGTGTCGTGGCCGATGTTCGGTTGTTTAGTTTGTGAGATCCGGTGGTGTTGTGGTCGTTCTTGTTTACGCCATTAGTAAAGTTACAACATGTGTCATCTCTGCAATCAGTTGACTGTATTATAATCACGTCGCTGTTTATGTTTACGTGCTGGCTGGTGTAGTTTTTCATCATAATTATGTGTAAACATTGTCACTACCATCAAACTGTGGTCACACCAAAGGCATTGATAACAGTTGATCCTCTTTTTTTTTTTTTAATAAGATTCATATCAGATCATGTTATTCTTTGTCTATTTCTCAGTCAGAGGAAGACAAGCAGCTACAAGAGGATCTGGAGATGATGGTGGAAAGACTGGGTGTGAGTATTCAATTTCCCACCACTCCTCTGTGCGTCAACATGTAAGACCCCTTACGGGGAAACGTGTTGATGTCTGTTTTTCTACACATTGGCAGGAGAAGGACATAGCACTACATCGTCCTGCATTAGAGGAGCTGCGCAGACTAATCCGCTCCTCAACCACCTCCATGACCTCAGTACCAAAGCCCCTGAAATTCCTGCGCCCGCACTATGGCAAGCTCAAAGAAGTCTATGAGGGCATGGCCGCTGGAGAGAACAAGGTAAGGCTCTGCTGGGTTGCAAGAAAACGGGAACAAGTGAAGTATTGGCTCGTTCTTAAGAGTTCTCACTGGACTCAAAGGATTGTCAGTGATGTGGATTGCCGTCCTGCTACATTGATGTGTAAACAAATAGGGGATTTATAGGCCAGTATCCGTGCGTGTTTATGTAATGTAATGTAATGTCAAAACACTGATATTAACACCAATGAATAAATGTCTCTTTTTGTAAGTTTGAACCTTACACACTGTTTGTTTTTGCAGCGTTTCTGTGCTGACGTGGTGTCTGTGTTGGCCATGACTATGAGCGGAGAGAGGGAGTGTTTGAAGTATCGTCTGCTCGGCTCTCAGGAGGAGCTCGCCTCCTGGGGACATGAATATGTCCGGTAAGTCATGACATCACTCAGACATCAGCCATGATTCGGCATCATCAGACAATGTGTGAAAGACTGCAACGTAAACAGAGGGAATGCATAGATGGTACGATCTTGTCTTTCTTTTTAGTTTGGTGTAACATTTCCTCCACTAATTATTAGGATGAAATGTAGCCACAGGGTTTCATTAGGTGTAGAAAGGGGGATAAAGATCACTCTACAGAACTACATGACAAATGTTGAGGAGAATTCATGTCCTTGAATAAATCCTACTGTTTGTTCTGTTTGCTTCATTCCTTGCTGACAAACACCTCTCTGTCCATGTCTTCCAGGCACCTTGCTGGTGAGGTGGCTAAAGAGTGGCAGGAGGTCGAGGAGAGCGATAAGACCCAGCAGGAGACCCTGCTGAAACTTGTGAAGGAGATAGTGCCCTACAACATGGCCCACAATGCCGAGCATGAGGCGTGCGACCTGCTGATGGAGATTGAGAGGCTGGACATGCTGGAGGACTATATTGACGAGAACGCCTACGGAAAAGTCTGCCTCTACCTCACCAGGTGTGTGCAAATGTTTGCACTTTGCTCGGAAAACACAAACGTTGCTATGATTAGCATGTTGAACACACTGTAAAAAGAGCACTCGCTGATTTATGAGCATTTGATCTCTTACATTTGTGCTTCACTTCTCCAGCTGCGTGAGTTACGTTCCTGAGCCAGAAAACTCAGCGCTGTTGAGATCTGCCTTGAACATCTTCAGGAAGTTTAACCGTTACCCAGAAGCCCTGCGACTCGCCCTGATGCTCAACGATGTGGAGCTAGTAGAAAACATCTTCACATCCTGCAAAGACATGTAAGGACTGTAAAGTATTATATCTGGATGAATGTACTAATTGTAACAGGTGTAGAAGTTTTAAACAAAACTGTTGAGAGCAGACATGTTTAAAGGTCCTATATTATATAAATTAGATTATTATTATTCTTTTTTATATATATATATAAAGCAGGTGGAGGTGCTTTATAAATACAGTGAAAGTCAAAACATGTACATAGCTCATATTCAGAAACTGCCTTTTTGACTTCTGCAAGTTTGTGATGTCACAAGCCCACGCTCATGTCATATGTTCGCCCTCACTACGGCCCTCTGTCCAACCGTTTTATGTGGAAGAAAACACAGAGCGGTCATTCCAAGCTAAGAAGCTACAAGACTGGAGAAAACTTGTGGTTGTTTTGGGCGTGTGTCACTCGGTAAAGAGTCGGCCAATCAGAAGACAGGGTCATTCATATCAATGTGCCTTCAAGACACAGACACAAAACAGCCTGTTCTTGACAGAGCTTCAGAGAGATGGAAAAAACATATTAATATGGATTTTGGTTCCTAAAACCACAAAAATATATTCTCGTGAATATGAAGTCTGCAAACATAACACCAGAGTAAAGAGTAAAATATGGGACCTTTAACTCTAATAATTCAACGGCCATTTTTGTACTCCCTCTTTTTGCGGCAGGTCGATAGCAAACTCAAACTCCCTCCATCTTTGTCCTTTCCAGAGTCATCCAGAAGCAGATGGCCTTCATGCTGGGTCGCCATGGCATGTTCCTGGAGCTTAATGAGGACGTAGAGGACTATGAGGACCTGACGGAGATCATGTCCAACGTGCAGCTCAACAGCAACTTCTTGGCCCTGGCCAGAGAGGTAGGAGACTGTAAAGCAATGACTTTCACAGTGATTGTTCATGTTTGTTATGAAGTGGTTTATCATGTCAATAATATAATATAATACAATACATGTCTAAGTATTTAAAATGCTATGAATTTGAAAAGCTAGATGCCTTTTTGCAAGCTTGGCTGCTGATGAGTCACTTCTGGGGCTGCATGTCACTTTGGGCTCACACATCAAACTGACACAGAAAGCACAGGAGGAGAATATTGATACTGGCCTGACACGGATATACTGATATCCTGTCTTTGTTGGTTGATACGGAAACCTTTTTTGTTTTACAGAATGTATTGCAGAAGGAAATAAGTTCCCAGTGAAGTTTCTTGTTTCAGTTCATTGATGTTCGTGTGGGGAAACAAACCTGATTAATATCCCTCCTGTATCACGTATCTATGTCCACGAGTGTCAAAAGTGTTTGATGATCACATTTGAGTGATCACTGCAAAAACACACATATATACATATATATATACACATACACATATATATTACCTTCGGAGGACACAACAGCTGAATGGTGGCCGCGATGAATGAATGAAAGGCTGATAGCCCAAAATGACTTTCATCACTGACCCTTCCAGGATAACGGTGTCTGATTCATAGATGGAGGATTATAACATAACTTCAACGTCACTCACGATGAGTCATTAATAACACACGGGTTCTTGTCTTCCTCAGTTGGACATCATGGAGCCCAAAGTCCCAGATGACATCTACAAAACACACCTGGAAAACAACCGTGAGTCCATATGGGAAGATTATGTGTGTTCGTTTAGGTCGAGCATAAATATTCATTTTAAATTATCAGAGATAAAAGCATCACTAAAGGTAAAATAAGGGTGTTTGAAGGATGCTGTGTTTTGTGATTTACTGGCCAGGTGAACTGAAAATTATATTTTTATCACTGATTGTTCATCTGTACATTTCATCCATGTCGATGACCTGCGTTTGTGTGTGTGTGTGTGTGTGTGTGTGTGTGTGTGTGTGTGTGTGTGTGTGTGTGTGTGTGTGTGTGTGTGTGTGTGTGTGTGTGTGTGTGACAGGGTTCGGAGGCAGCGGCTCCCAGGTGGACTCCGCTCGTATGAACTTGGCCTCCTCTTTTGTGAACGGCTTCGTCAACGCAGCCTTTGGACAGGACAAGCTGCTCACGGACGACGGCAACAAGTGGCTGTACAAGAACAAGGACCACGGTACAAGAACCACACATGCTTACACACCAAAGTGGAGGGAAACCATCATTTCATAATACTGATATTTGCAATCGTGGTTTTTCCACTGCATTCTATTTGCTGCTTCATTTTCAAAAATGACTGTATGTCCTCAGGCATGTTGAGTGCTGCAGCCTCCCTGGGAATGATCCTGCTGTGGGATGTGGATGGTGGTCTGACCCAGATTGACAAATACCTCTACTCCTCTGAGGACTACATTAAGGTATAGTTACTTTGGATGTATTAAGTTTAATACTATTCTATTTTATGTTTTAATACTTTCTATTTTTAGATTATTTTTTGTATGTGATGGCAGATTCTTAATGAGATACTCTCAATGCCTTCAGTCCTTGAGTTTCAGGAAAATTACTGTAACACATCAGCAGAATTCACTGGACTGACTGGAGGGCTGGGTATCCTTCAAAAATAATACTGGTACCTTGACTTTGGGTCCTGAACTATTAACTCTTTCAATACCAATTTTACAAAATCCAGTACAAGAAAAAGAATATTACGTTTCTCATTATGGTAAAAATTCTTTAATTTTCAGGCAGTTTATAGTGGGAGTGTGTAACCCAGTTTGATTTTTGTAGCTACAATAAATGGATGTCCTTTAAACACCTTGCTAGATGCTACAATTTACTGGTGTTCCCTGAATGCCTCACATGCTATTGGCAGATGCTAAGTAGGCACCTGCACACACAGAAGCCTCCAGTTACTGCAGTGCACACAACCCAGACAGGTGAATGGTCAAACATGTCATTTAAAAAGAGTGAAATAAGGCATTTTAATGTAAAAGTTACTGACCAAAGTTAAAACCAAGTGATTTCTATCCACCTGGGCAAGTTGAGCTTGTGTTTGGAGAATGCTGAGTTCATGAGATTTACTCTTACCTAAACGTAGCCAAAGTTGTTCGATTTAAACAAAAGCATGTTAGTGTGGCTGTAGTTCAGGTTGTTAGTTGTGTTACCAACTAACAAGGCATTTTTCATTACCAGATAGTTTTGGAGCAGCTTGATGTCATGAAAGTGTCGAAGCCCTGACACTGATTTCTGAATTTGACTTTCTGAACAACGCAATTGATTCTCCGGCTCTTTGAAAGTGAGGAGAGGCTATAAATGTGTTGGTCTTTTTTTTTCTCTTCTCTGTGCAGTCCGGTGCCCTCCTGGCCTGTGGCATCGTCAACTCAGGTGTGAGGAACGAGTGCGACCCGGCTCTCGCCCTGCTTTCCGACTACGTCCTCCACAACAGCAACGTCATGAGGATAGGAGCCATCTTTGGGTGAGAAGAATGTTCATGGTTGTGATGAAAGATTTGTTCTGCAGTCACAAGCTGCAGCGCCTGTGCCTTAATATGTCGTGTATGGAGTTTATGACTCCATACACAGTGGTAGCTTCTCATCTATGTTGAGGTGGTAGGTAATGGCTGATTGTCTTCCTGGTTGCAGACTGGGTCTTGCTTATGCTGGCTCCAACAGAGAAGATGTTCTTTCTCTGCTTCTCCCTGTGATGGGAGACTCCAAATCCAGCATGGAGGTATGACTGTGCATTTGCTGTTAATGTCACAGCTCCCTCTGCCTTCAGTCAGTTTAACAACATTAAATGTGTGTGTGTGTGTGTGTTAAACCTCCAGGTGGTTGGAGTGACAGCGCTGGCATGCGGTATGATCGCGGTGGGGTCTTGTAACGGTGACGTGACCTCCACCATCGTCCAGACCATCATGGAGAAGAACGAACAGGAGCTGAAGGACACGTACGCTCGCTGGCTGCCTCTCGGCTTGGGACTCAACCACCTGGGTAGGCATGGACACGAACTAAAGAGACGAAGAACAACTTCTTCTGAAGGACTTTGTGCAGTTTATGATCTGATATAGAAGTAAACTGCAGCTCCTCTAACTGTCGTGTTTGTTATTTCTCTGTCCTTTAGGTAAAGGAGAAGCTATTGAGACGACCCTGGCAGCTCTACAGGTCGTCCCTGAACCTTTCCGCAGCTTTGCCAACACACTAGTGGACATCTGTGCATATGCAGGTCAGTCTTGCAGTACTGTCTTTCAGCTGTTGTCTGCACACATGCACGTGTCCGTCAATCTGTGCATATGCGCTATTTCATACCCTCCATAAGTCAACCGTATACATGAAAGAGGATAAAAACGTTCTCACAGTGCGCCTATAACAACCAAAAACCATAACTAATGTAAATCTGACTGCCATCCCCTTCAAAGTAGCCCCCTTGTACATTGTCCCACCGCTCTCGCCATGTTTAGAGCACTCCCTGGAAGTCCTGCTCTGTAAGCATGTCGAGCACTAGATCTCCTCCACTATCAAAATGCTGAGTCTTCAGCTTGAACTATATTTTGGGGAACAGAAAAAAGTCGTATGGATGTGGAGCAACATTTGTTTTGTTATAAAAAAGTTGCTATGAGCATCCACATTGTCATGTTTGGGAACCAAATTGTCGTGGCACCACAGTTCAGGTCGTTCGGACGAATATTTTCACTCAAAACATCTCGGTAGAACTCTGTGTTGACAGTCTGACCCTGGGGGGGGGGGGGGGGATTCATGGAGCATTACTGCGCAAATGTCAAAGGCCGTGATCAGACTGCAGACAAAGCAGTTCTTTAGGACAGACTGCCCGCACTGTTATTTGCAAGTGAACAGATCGGATTTGGTGTTTCCAGACTGATCCTGACATCACCAGCCGATCTGCACGGAAATGGAAGCAGACGGTTTCTTTTGGCTTCTTTCCGTGGACTGCTGTTCTCGTTGTCCTCAGAAACCAGAAACGACACTTTCTGACGGCGCTCTGCTTGTGGGAGCACACGCTCTGCGCTCTCTGAAAATGACGTCACCGTGTGTCGCGCTGCAGGTGACGCAAGAAATCGAGATTGATACAGGATTTGATGTGCGCTTCGCCACTCTCTGCTTAAGTCCACGGAGAAATCAAAAATGCACACGTACCAGTGGATCCAAAAACACATGTAACTCAGGTGCACCTCGTAGGCCTACACGGGGCTTCTGAAAACACCTAACTCACTGCCTCCTCTTCAGGTTCTGGTAATGTGCTGAAGGTGCAGCAGCTTCTCCATATCTGCAGCGAGCACTACGAAGCCAAGGAGAAGGAAAAGGAGGAGGACAAGGACAAGAAGGATAAGAAGGACAAAGACAAGAAGGACTCTGCTGCTGACATGGGCTCCCACCAGGTAAGGACTCCCTTCTGGTCATTCTCATGCATCCGTTCTTTACTACATATATTATGGAGGTTATTCTGCAGGGAAAAAGAAATTATGTTTGATTTATTTTTCTGTTTTCCTCTCAGGGTGTGGCTGTTCTCGGGATCGCCCTGATTGCCATGGGGGAGGAGATTGGTTCTGAAATGGCTCTGCGAACATTCGGACACCTGGTGAGTAACACCACCGGTTGTCAGTCTACCGATTATCCTTTGATTTTTCTTTTTACGCTCTGAAAACATGATTGTAAATTTCATATTATTCGTTTCTTCTCAAAACGGATCGACCCGGTTTCTCTGATTAGACCTCATCACCCGTCCTCATTTTCATTCTTTTCATCTACATCACATCTTCCAAACTTTTGATGCAAAGTTTTCTCTTTTGTGCTCTGCCAGTTATACAAAGACAACATAACGATGTCCTCTGTCATGTGTCAGATATGTATAGTGGGGTGTGACAGCTCATGTAGGCAATTAAAATAATTAGAAACAGATTTTTTTTTTTCTTTTTTTTTCCCACTTTTGATCTCTGATTTATGTTCTCATAAACTCTAATTTTCACAATTTATTCCATCAGCTGCGTTACGGTGAGCCCACCCTGAGGCGAGCGGTGCCACTCGCCCTGGCTCTCATTTCCGTGTCCAACCCTCGTCTCAACATCTTGGACACCCTCAGCAAGTTTTCCCACGACGCTGACCCCGAGGTCTCCCACAACTCCATCTTCGCCATGGGCATGGTGGGCAGCGGTGAGTTCGGTTCTGAGCATGATATGAAATAATGAGATCCTAAAATGGCTGCCATAATGCCACACATCTCTTGCGTGTCCTCTCAAGGGTTTTGATGTCTAGTAGGCTCCAGCCAATAGACCCAACAGACACTTTTCCACTGCCAACACTAGCTCAGCTCCAGTTTACTCTGCTCACCTTTATTGGTTTACTATCGGAAAACAGTTGTGGGTAAACCTGGTGCCTGGTACTATTTTTGATATCCATTCCTTTGAGGTTCCAGAGGTAATATTTAAAGGTGATGTGAAAACGCTGTAGAGCACTGATTGGTTAGAGAGAATCGTGACAATCACTGCGTCACTGTGTGCACGACACATCCAGCACAGACTGGTAACGAGTCAATCTACCGTAGAGGCAGCAATTTATTTTATTCACAGGATGTCTTGATTGAAAAGATATGATGCTTAAAGAATAAAACGCAACAAAATTCAAATTTTTTTTTAGATGACTCATGCCTCAGTCTTCATAAAACTGTATTCACTTCCTGCTTCTCATTAGAAATGTCCCTGAATACTTGAAGGTGCACGTCACTTATTTGTCATTTATAACAATGCACGCTGCTGCATCCTCAGAGTGTCAAACTCCTTAAAACGCTTAACAGGCTCTTCGTTTTTTTCCCTTTTCTTCAGGCACGAATAACGCCCGCCTGGCGGCCATGCTGCGGCAGCTGGCACAGTATCACGCCAAAGATCCCAACAATCTCTTCATGGTCCGACTGGCTCAGGTGGGTGGAAAACAAAAGTCACCCTGTACCGGGTGCAAGTTCCCTTTAACACACACACACACACACACACACACACACGAGTGATTATTGACTTTCTGCTGTTTGCGTCTCCGCAGGGTCTGACTCACCTGGGCAAAGGCACACTCACACTCTGTCCGTACCATAGCGACAGGCAGCTGATGAGTCAGGTCGCCGTGGCTGGACTGCTCACCGTGCTCGTTTCCTTCCTCGACGTTAAGAACAGTGAGTTCATTTTCCTCCTGCTCCCTCACACACCTCCATTACCATCCTGTCATTTGAAAGTTATATGAATTTAAGAGTTCCCTGAGCTAATATGCCCCCCCTGCTGTTCTTTGTGTGCATTACAGTAATCCTGGGGAAATCTCACTACATTCTCTACGGCCTGGTAGCAGCCATGCAGCCACGTATGTTGGTCACATTCGATGAGGAGCTGCGACCACTGCCTGTGTCTGTTAGAGTTGGACAGGTAAAGCTCTGACTGTCTAATACCCTCTTAGACTGTCGCAAATAAAGTTTCAATCTGTTGAAATCGGTGCCAAGTCGAGTCCACCAACCCACATATTTAGGTCCCTGGAGAACACTTCCTTAAATTAATTCCATGGCTAATTTTGTTGGGTCCAGAAAGTAGGTGCATGCTGAGTGGAAGTTTTACAGCTGTTGACTTTTTCAGATAAAAAAAAAAATGAAATGTGTTGTTTAGGAATAGAGGTGTGGTACATGATGGAGAACGTACAGAATTTTATCAGCAATATAAAAACAAGAATTCAGATCTAAGAAAAGGAAAACGTTGTTTAACGTATGTTTGTTTGTGTGATGTGTCCACAGGCTGTGGACGTTGTGGGCCAGGCAGGTAAGCCCAAGGCCATCACAGGTTTCCAGACTCACACCACACCGGTGCTGCTGGCTCACGGAGAGCGAGCCGAGCTGGCCACAGAGGAGTACCTCCCCGTCACTCCCATCCTGGAGGGCTTTGTGATCCTGCGCAAGAACCCCAACTATGAAACTTAAACTGCGCCCACTCTCACTGGCATTTCCTTGTGTTTCTAAGGGTTAGCCCTCCATGGCTCTTGGCAGTTCTTATATTTAGTTGTTCATCGCATGACTGAGAAGAGCGAGGCAGGCCCATCTTTCTTGCTCTGTCGTCTGTGGCTCAGCTGCAGCAGTCATTAAAAATGGATAGGGTCTGGTTAATTGGACTGGTATGACACAGGGAGGGTAAACTGGGACCTCGTTCTCGACATATATGGTTTCCTCTTTGCTCTAATTTTGATCCACCTCTCCATTATATACTGAAACAGCTGTTTGACTGATCTGAGGCCAGTTGAAAAGTGGGACCTGCTCACCAGCCTCCTGTATATGTTTCAGTTGTCAGTAAACGAATAACTACTGCTCAGTCCACACCTGTGCTTCAAATGTGCCCCCCGCCCCACGACTTACATCCCCAGTCATCTTTTGTAATCGGAGCATTTTAAAGTGTGTATTCTATACCACGTTTTTCTTGTTTTTGGTTTTGGTTTTGTTACAGTACTTGTACAGTACGGTTGAATCAAAAATAAAAACTCAGATCCACATGGTGGAAAATTGATGGCTGTGTTTTCTTTATACTTTGATTAAGGTGCAAAGTGTCAATCATTTGTTTCAATTTCTAAACCTCTATAAAGCAGGTAAAACACTGTTCAGACCAGGACCGACAAGTCTATTTTCAGACTTTGTTTTAATGTTTTATTGTATTTTGGCCTCTGCAGGGCCTTGTTTCAGGTACAGTACAGTTTATCCAAAAATGTAGTTGGGTTTTTATTTTAAACAATTAGACAATAATTTTGTGACATTTCATGCAATATAGATTTTTGCCCTATGCAGAGCAGCTAGCAATATTAAAACGTATTTAAAAGGTCATTAGAATTAAATAATACTAATTCGAATACATTGAAGTAATTTTAAATAATTAATAATTAAATTTGTATTAAATTTGTATCTCCATTAAAACAGGAGACTCGGGGTTTTATTTTCAAGAAAATATCCGCAATAACATAAAACACAAACGTCTCCAAAAACAAAAAGAAAAGCAGCAGCGTGTTGTTTCCAGACGCAGTAGATGAAGACGAGACTTCCTTCGACCCACAACACGATGACTGGGGAACTTTCACGTGACGGGATTTTGCCGGAATTACAAGCTGCCGGCTTCCGGGAAGATTTTCCGTCCGTCCGGCTCCGCGGACTCAAGGAGAGAAAGGTAAACGTCCTGAACTCAAGATCCAGTCAAATGTTTACTTTTTCTTTTTTTTTTTCTTTTCCTTTTCTCTCTCAAAAGAAGCGCCCGGTCGCTGTTCCGCGGACACCCGGGGAGGAGGCGTCCGGCGTCCGTCGACCGTTTCGCGGAGCGCCGATGTCTCCCGTCGGCTCTGCGGCTCCTCGCTGTGTTTTCGGGGATTAGCCAGTTAGCTCGGCCGCTAGCCGCTCCGCGCTAACACGACGTGGGTGTTCCTTTTCTTCCACGTTAGCTCGTCCCGGCTAGCCGAGCTAGCGCCGCGGTAAATAAGGCGAAAAAAATGAGCCGCCCGGCGGCGCGACGTGGAGAGAAATATAAAACGACGTGTCGTGTGTCGCGTACGAGAAGCGGCACACGGACTGTCGCGCCGAAATGTTGTTGTTTTTTTTGTTTTTTTTGCCGGTTGGCGTGAATTGCGCCGCTAGCTGTCCCGACCGTTGGCGTCGCGCTAAACCCGCACCGGAGGCTCGCGGAGCCGAAGCGGGACTTCGGTCGTGTCCGGCCGGCGTGTTTTGGCCGCGGTGTCGGGCTCCCGGCGGAGGAAGCGCTGGAGCTTTTGACTTGACTTGACTGGCTTTTTATTTTTGTTATTTATGATGAATTTAAAAACACGCCTGTTTTGACGGTTGTAAAAGGAGGAATAACTCGACACCTGAAACCCGTGTGATGGCGATGTAACGTCGGCCATCTGAAACCATCTGCGTCAAAAAGGGACGTGAAGATGAAAGGAGCTCTCTGTCCTCCGGCCGGACGGATGTCCTCCTCCAGATAACCGGAGGACGTGACCGTGTGGTGGATGTGTTAGATGTGTAGGAGGATGAACAGATGTTGTAGAAAAACCCTCAGTAACACTTGAATGAATGACTCGACAGGTTGTTTGTTTGTTTTTAGTGGAAGTCGGAGCCAGATGTGGGATTTCCTCTTGAGCGTCTCTAAACAAACAGCTCCACCCTCCCTCCACCTCCACCACCACCCTCGTACTGCATCAGTGCAAACGTAGGCTGTCGCAAAGGTGGTGTTGCTGTCAAAACTGGGCGAAATGAAACGGAGGTGTCTGACTCATTCAGGCAAGTTTACGGTCACTCACCACCGGTCACCGGTCACCGGTCACTCACCACCGGCAGCACCGCTAGCTGGCTTTTATACCTCGACAGATAAAAAACAACAACAACAAAAAAGCTTCCACGCATCATATTTTAGCTGCTGAAAACACAGCAGCCGCCTCCTTTAGTTTATCGGCTTGTGTCCTCCTGCGTCGTTTTGTTCGGGGTCGTGCTTCACGTGTACTGGATGGTTGTCGGTGCCGGTGAGGAGCCGGTGAGGTGCCGGTGAGGTGTGGCTGGCGTGAAGCCGGCAGCTGGGATGTGCATCGCGCCAAACAGCAGCAGAAACCACGTGGTGAATCCAGGTTGGGCCTAGGAGAGTTAGCAGCATGGCTAACGGGACAACACACCGCCGCACGTCTTTGCACGCGTATCTGCGAGTGTCGTTGCCAGGTGTGTGTTGTTGTTGTTGTTTTTTTTTTATCGGTTCGTGTTTATTTTAACTGCGTGTAAATAAGTGTGTTTTGTCGTTCGTTGTGCGCGCGAGCGGACCGACAGACACGCCCCTGTGTCAAAAGCACAAGTGTCCCACAGGTTTTGGACTGACGAAGCACTGCATAGGTAGCTCGTTGTAAAACGTTGTTCCGTGACACGGTCGTTGTGTCGGCTTGTTTTTGTGTTTGGATCACCATGCTCGCTGCAGAGGACTGCAAACATATGTGACCTTAGCTGGGAACAAGGGTCCACAATCGATGCTGACACCATATAGCTCATACACACAGATGTCCATCCTGTGTTTATCCACCTTTGTTATAGAGTGATCTCGGACATGTTTTAACCAGAGGAAATTAATGAATCTACCAGCAGAAAT
Source organism: Embiotoca jacksoni (assembly GCF_022577435.1). NCBI lineage: Eukaryota > Metazoa > Chordata > Actinopteri > Embiotocidae > Embiotoca > Embiotoca jacksoni. The sequence continues at coordinate 2,947,073 of NW_027185274.1, forward strand.
GCAAACGCATGACGTGTTAGAAGCAGGCTGTCACAGTTTGCCTGACATAAGGACACTACCGAGCTTCCTATTGGGGAACTTGAAAGCCTGGAGTCTGGGCATGTGTGGGTTTTGGCAGAATGGAAGCAGAGGAGGAGGTGGAGGAGGTGGTGGGGGAGGTGGGGGAGGTGGAGGAGGCGGGGGAGGTGGGGACAAGCTGTGCTGGTGTGATGCTGTGTCACTGGAGCTGAACTTTTACTGTATGTACATCATTTTCGGGGTGGAAAGACTATTGACTGCTTGTCACTGACTGTTAATGCACAAATGAGATCATGGAAAACCTAATTTAAGTGTTTGCCAATGTCAGCATCAGATTGTTTGTTTTATTCAATGTTATTTTATGCTTGCGTAAGCAAGGAGCACTCTGTCATTTTACACATGGGAATTACTTGTCATTAGGAGTACTAATCAGCCTATAAAGGAAGTGGCATGATGTTGTATGTGGTTCTTAATGAATGGAGCCGTTTTAAAGTCAAAGAATCCAATTTATAACCAATTAATTGTGGAACCAGTGTTATTTGTGTTGGTTTAGTTGTGCATAATTCTTCAAAAAGTAAGAGAAAACACTTTACAAAGTGAGAAAAATGCAACTAACACAAAAGACAAGGTACCTGGACACAATTTCAATGCTCCTTTAAAAACCCGCATTGTGATGCGGAAACGCGACTGCGAGCATAAATTACTTGTTTAACTCCTTTCTGCTGAGTCAGTGAACTTGCATATCAGCCTCATTTGTTAGAAATGTGTTGTTTGAAATGATTGTAAGTGGTGGAGCCAAAAACCCTCCTCTGTTTTGCATAACAGGCACGTGGCTGCTCTTACTGGTTTGTGGTCTAAATTAAAGCTATATTTCGCCACTGTTACAGTGATCCAGCTGTGCTGAGCGAAGGGTGCCACCACAGGGGCACATTGTGTGCTCGGTGTTACCAACACCGGCTGCGGGCAGATACAAACTGCTATCAGGACTGTGAGCTTGGTGAATTGTCTACAAAAGAGAAGTTCCTAAATGCCTTCTTAAGGGGTGAAAGCTGAGAAATCAGTGTGGAAGTGCCTTTTAAGTTGTACTTACAGGCGTTATAGCATCTGTAAAGTGTCTTGAAATCTGCAGCAGCCCATGGACTCATAAATATACTGACCTATATATATATATTTATTTATTTTTTTACCACTGACTTCTCCAAGCAGTAAAGTTTGCTTAGTTTTCAGCGCAGTTGTTATGTTGTTATGTTGTTATGTTTCCAGTGAACGGTTGTTTTACAGCAGAGGTGCGCTGGGCACAGCGAGTGGAGGTCATGCGCATACGGTGGCTACACCCTCTACAGGTGACACCGGAGCCAACTTCTTTAGCAGCAAACTTTTATTCTTCCCCTCTCCCTTTGTGGGTCATGAAAGTGCATGCAGAGGCTTATGCAACAGTCGGAGGAGCATGTTTCACCGGTGGTGGGCTCTCCACAGAGCTGCACGTCAGACCAGCTAGAATGACTGGACTGTGTGTGATTAGGGGGTGGGGAAGTGGGGGGAGGAGGTGTGGGGGAGGGGATGGGGGGTGGATGCTAGATTCCTGCAACAACAACAAAAAGACAACCTCTGGGGGTTTTGCTGTTTCTGCAGACTGTTTCCAAGATTTCTTTTTCTTCATATGTTCTGCAGACTGAGTTGTGGTGTTGAGGTGTGTCTTGTGTCTTGTGTCCAGGAGTTTTTTAAGAAACCAGCCACGTCTCACCGCTTTTGAGTAAAGCAGCCCTCCAAAACACCCAAAGGTTTTTGTTCGAGTGCTTCCCTGTGACTGGAGTAAAGCCTGCGAGGCAATGTAGGTTGTTAGTTTGAGATCTTCTTTTAGCCCTGAGACTGTTTACTCAGCATTTCGTCTCCCAGCCAGCCCCACTTATACCCTGACAATCTTCCTGTCTGCGGATGAGACTTTGAACCACTGCCTGTCACCCCTTGCCCATCCTTCCTTACCCTTCTTACATTGCTGCCATTCTTTTAAGCTCTAAGGCTCCAGTATGGGTCCGTGTCTTTCTAAGCCAGGGATTTCACCCTCGCACCTTTCAAATCTCTATTGGTTTTTTCTTATTTTGTTTTTGTGTCGCTATAGTCATTGTAATAGTGGTGATTACAACCATTTCTGCAGTGTGATTTCCTCTTTTAAAAAAAGGGAAAAAAAACCACCCTGAATCATCATGACTCAGGCTTTTTACCCTGCTGTTTCTCTCTGAGTGAGTGTGCGTATCATAGAAAGGGGTGGTGTGTGTGTGTGTGTGTGTGTGTGTGTGTGTGTGTGTGGCAGAAATGGTGTACGCTTTGTCTATAAATACCAAATGTGTCACTGTTGTGAGGATCATGTAACCTAAAGAAGGCGATTACGCTGGATTCAGGAAATGACCCCTGAGTCAGCGCGGTAATAGTATTTGATTTAAAAAATTTAAAAAAAACACTGTCTACCTACTTTCAGTCATTAACTGTATTACGTGGTCATTATTTCTCAAATGTCGAGCGGTTCAGACTGAATGCAGAGGTCATTTCTGAGGTGGCACAAATGCAGAAATAGTCAATGGAAGTATGCCAGTGAACACAAAATGACAGGATTGTTCTAAGAGGGGTGAATGGAGGTAACCGTTCTCTGAATTTGAAAACGGATGAACTGTGGTTAGATTTACTTACCTATTACATTAGACTGGCAGCATTGCCAATAGTGGCCTAATTTAATGGCCAGTGTGTTGACCAGACTGTTTCTTTGTCAAAGGTATTATAAAACTGTAACTGTGCAAGTTTGTAAATCTGCTACAAACTTACAAGAGAACCGAAAGTTATGTTGGCGCATAGATTTCTCCACCTAAGATCTTTAGTTAACTTCTGACGCAGCTGGATTCAGGAGATCACGTCATCTGGTCCGCGTTCAGGTTATGAGCTTGTTGCTGAACCACGGTGGTTTGGACTGGTGTTGGGCGATGTCTACAGTGAACCTTAGCGATGGAGGACGACATCGGCAGCAGGGATGCCTGGCTCCCATCGTAATGACGGCCAATGGCTTTGTCCATCAGCCCAGCCTCGTTGGGACCATAAGGATCCTACGAGAGGCCACTGGCAGCTACGAACCTGGTTTAGTTGGGACAACAGCAAAAGCAGCTGTTCATTTGAAAACCGTCTGATTAGTTGAAGTCAGCCGTGATACGTGATGGTAGACGGAAGTATTTCTGAAAGTGCCTGTCCGTTTCCAAGGATGACTTTTCAGTTCTGTGTCACCATCTGACGTGAAGTTCAGTCTTTTGGCCTCACCAGATAAATGCGTTTCTTGACAGACCAGTATTGAATTAACCCTTCTTTTTTTTTTTTTTTTTTTTTTTTTTTTTTTTGCTGATAGGAACATATCAAAACCCATTTTCTTAATGTCTTCTTTCTACCTCTCAACACAGTTCATCAATACCTTTTCTATTCTTCAACTATCCAACATTCACTCGTGATGCTGCGGCTTATTTTGTGGACAATTAACAATTATATCAGTTCAGTTTCAGCTCAGATTTCTGCTGATAAATACACAAAACGACTGTAAGAAAGTCGTAAGAGGTAATGGTGGATGTCATGTAAATGACTGACTATTCAAAAACATTCAGTTAACTTGTGAACGGTGGGTTTGGTCATAACGGTTGATACTTTAGCTGTGGCTTGCAATGGTTTATTCCCAAAAAAATTCCCAATCATATTAGACATTTTGATTATATTACATAACAGCTAATATTAAAATGATTGTAGTTAATGATTAAAAAAAAAAAGTGTTGTTTTTTAAAAAAAAAAATGAGTTCTGTTAAATAGAGCTTGAAATAATGAGAAAAATAATTGATTGACAGAAAATAATTACCTGGTGGCCACGAGCATTTGGAAATTTAATTTAATTTTTTTCTTGTACGCTACATTTAGTTGAATATCTTTGGGTTCTTGTGGAAACAACACATCCTGTATTTAACCACTAATGCACTGTGAGGTTTATTTTATGAGGTCAACATCACATTGACTTGGAAATTGCTGACTTTTTATATTTGGTGCAAGATACTCTCGTTGTGTTGTACCAGCCTTTACGCTCTCTGTCTGTTTGGTTCGCCACATAGTTCCTGGTTAACTCATTAACATTATGTTGTCTAACGTTGTGAACTATTTGAAACATTGCTGCAAGCTCATACATGCTCATTGTTAACAAGGTTTCTCTTCCTGTGTGTCTTTTAGGAAAAAAAACCTTCCTCAGTGTAACAGCACTTTGGACCTAAAAGAGATTAATAAATGTAAGTCGAAACAGTAGCCTTGACTGATACCCGGAAATATCACGTTTTTATTTTGTTGTTGTTTAACCCTGCAGCTAAAACTTAATGTAACACGGTAACTTTTCTCCACACAGACACTGTGGAGTTTCTTTTTTTCAAGTGAACCTCTGCTCATTCTCTCAAAACAAAATGTCCCTCATTCCCCGCTATTATTAAATTCAGACTAAAGATTTGCAAAGAGATTACTTGAAACTTGCAACTATTTCCAAATTGCCAGTCTGCAATATTTTGAAAAAGGCCAGTTTACACCAAAGCAACTAGGCTTTGATGTAACATCTGCATAACTCTGGACTTTAGATTGAACTGCTGATCTTCAGGCTTTTTTTGGATCTGAATATAATTAGTCTGAAATCATGAATGAGGATAGTTTTAGTGAGTCACTTGCAACAGGTGCATTTTTAGTCCTCGTGAAAACATTAAAAAAAAAAAAAAATAATAATAATAATGGGTAGAGAATGAGAAGCCGCCCATTGGTTCTTGAACAGACGACCCAGTTCTGCCCTGTTTTGTCAAGTTTCTTCCGTGTTTTTCTGGAGCAGTTCTGTCCTGTTTGTTTGACAAAGGGCAGTTTGTTTGTTGATCTTGTTTGAATAACTTCAGCCACAGCTGTTCCTCAGATACATTGATAGGGTGATACTCTTTTTCTCCCCCCCCCAAAAAAACTTTGCCATTTCGATTAGGTGGCAGCTTGTATCTGACCCGACCAGCTGTTTTTGCTACGAGCCGATCGACTGTTGAAAGAAGTCCTTTTATAGCGCCGCCCATTAGCAGCTGAGTCCCAGGTGACACGGTCAGCTGGCTTTACTCGAGCCGAGACAGGCCTGGTCGCGCTGCTGCAACGTTCGGAAACCGTTTGGTCTTGTCGTAAATCTTTTTTCTGAACTTACTGTCACCTTGCGTATTCACCATTTCACCATCATAGTACTAAATGTGACAGTAGCATTTGAGATGGCCTCATTTATGGAAGCAAAGACCCATTTAACCCATCTGTCCTCTCTTTCATCAGATTTGTACACAGGTCCACATCCGCCTCCCCATGCAGATCTCCATGAAATGAATAAAGCACCACAGCCTATAACGGGACCCCCCCTCCACCCCCCACCCTGCCCCCTCCCCCGGCCTTTCACAGGTAATGCTTCACTCTGTAGTGGTTCTGTAAAGGTGCCGCTCTGCACCCACTTTTGCTTCTCAGTGAAAAAGGGCTGTAGTTACTGTCTTTTTGTAAAGGAAATGAAGAGCAGATCACACAGCAAATAATCATTAGCATTACTATGTTCACTTTGACGACTGCTACGAAGAGGGTGTCTCCCCCATGCATCAACATGCCTCCTGGGCAGATTGGATCACAAGTGGCCAGCTTCACACCGTCTGTTTCCAGCTGGCATTTATGAGTCTCTATGCGTCCTGAGTGACGACTGGAGATGAACTCTCACTTCCTCTCTCTGTTTGCAAATGAACAGGGATCGTTAGCATTACTACAGCCTCCTTAACGCCTGCTACGAAGTCCATTTCCAGTCTCGTCACCACGTTGTCTGCAACTAATATATCGTGCAGCAACTCCACAACAGTGGGTTTTTTTTTTTTTTTTTTTTTTTTTCAAACCTGTGGTCCTCATTTAAAGAGTTCAGTCAGATCCAGAAAGTGCTTCACTTTGTCAGGTGTGTATTACAAATATGAGAAGATAGTATGAAAACAAGCTGAATGATGCAAATGTTTTGTTAAGTGTTGGCCACCTGTCTACAGCACATCTTCACCTTTTTACTCCACTCTTCTGCTGTTGCTATCACTTCCTGTCTCTTGCAGCCCTCATTCCCCCCTGGGCAGCCCCCTTCTGTTGTGTTTGCCACCCCACCGCCTCCACAAATGAACCCAACGTCACAGCCCCGTCAGGTAGGCCTACCCATTTGCCCCCCGACCCCACTGTGCACCCACAGTTTGGACTGCTACATCCCAGAAAAAGAGACAGTATTCCTCAAATTAATAAAACCTTTTGCTAAACTTTGGTGCAAGATTGAAACCTTTTCCTCACTAGTTATTGAGTTAATTCTTGTGATGCGATGTACATTTTTGACGAGTACAGACAAAATTGTCAGGATAGAAAGCTGAAGTACATTGTCAAGGTCTTTTCTTCCTGCTGCTAATGTTCCTGTGTGCAAGTCTGGCAAAACTGCTGCTCACTGGTGCTCTCTGAAATCCCCCCCAATGCAAAATAAAGTGCACAAGATCCTGAATTATGTAGCATTTCTGCATGTGTTTGCCTACTTCTCACCAGTTTTGCACCATTTAACTGTCATTGTCAGCGCGTTTGCGCTCTGCCTCAAAGTATCACAGCTTTGCTGTATCTGCATCGGCACCTTTTAAACTCTTTTACTGCTTAATGCTCCTGATTAACTGGACTGGATCCAAGCTGCTCCAGTTATATTTATGAGCGTGATCAATAAATTCTATTTTTTAATGTTTTCTATGCAGTCTTAGTTATAGGTATTTATCTTTTCCACAAAAATTGCTGCATTTATGAAGTTGTGTATTCTTTTTTTTTTTATAATTCGTTTAGTAACATTATCATATTGTAAACAAGTTATTAAGGAAAGACCACTAAGTTAAAAAAAAAAAAATCAAGAAAAGTCGGCGCGAAGGGGGTCGCTTTCAGAAAAACCTCCTGTTTGATGTCCAGAAGCAGGTTTTCAGTGAACCAGTGTTTGGTGCAGAACTGAAGGAACCTGTTAGTGGAGAGTGAAGCATGGACCTTGAGCTTTTGTCTTTAACCTCTGTCCTGTCTGCCTCTCCTCCTCTAGTTTACCCAAGGGCCCCGGCCTATACACCAACAGGTACTAACAGCACAATTGACTAAAATGGGGGGAGGGGGAGTTATCTGTACTGTGATGTAGTGCTCTGACTAAATAACTACAAACATGTGTGTGAACAATCCTCCACGAGTCAGAGATTAATTTAAGTACCACTAGTGTGTTTTGACCAAATATCAATAACATTTTACAAATGAAACAAGTTTTTTTTTTTTTAGGAAATCTTCACATACTTATTATGTATTTATATTGTTATGTATAATATAATATATATAATATAATATAATTATGTATTTATTCTTGATTTTATGTGATGATCAAAATTGGGACAAGAATATAAAATGTGCCTGATGGCAGAGAATATTAGTTTCCAGAAATAAGTATTGAACATTATGTCAAACTATTTCAGAACCATTTTCATTTGATATTCAATTCGCTGTGGTCCAACTCTACTCAGGTATTCAAATCCTGTTAATTATATCTGTAGTTAAACATAAACATTACGTTATTACTGACCTATGTAAAGGTACACCTGAAATGTCATTTAAAAGGTGACAAAAAAGTGATTTGTATGATAAAACAAACCCATTACCACCTGTCTCTGTCGGTGGTTCCTGTTAGTCTGAAGTCTGATTGTCATTCAACGAGGCCCAGTTTACTGGCACTCTGCATGCTGCGTGTTAATTCACTGCTTGGCTCAGAACAGATGGTTTCTGGGCGGTTCGCTCTAACTGATTGTGGTGCTTTTCTTTTTCTCACTCCTTCTCCCACCCTCTCCTTGCTTCCATTTGATGTGTCTGTATGTGATCTGTGTTTGTGCTGCTGAAGGGAAGCTTCAGGTCGCTACAGGTAACTCACTTTTCTCTTTCTTCCAGTTTTTCCCCCCTTACCTGTTTTTTTTTTTGTTTTTTTTCCCTCTCACTCTCTTGAGGAGTGCATGTGCATGTGTCTCATATCTGGCAGCATTGTGCTTTGTTGGCTTGGTGTCATTTTGCTGGCTACGGTTAGCTCCCAGGCCAGCAGCAGAATGTCAATGAGGAGGCTCTGAATGAACCAGCATTAGCTGCTTTATCTCTGCTGGCAGGCAGAGCCAATATGTTTCCAGTTGGAGTCTAGCCACATATTCATGGACTAACTATGAGCCGAGCTATCAGGGTGGACAAGCTAGCTTTCACTCAGACCAAGACATGAAATCATGCAGGGGCATTTTGTTTATGTCAGAGGTTTCAGAACGGTAACTTAATATTTTCTGTCACTTGTCTGTCATTTATGTTTATTCCCTTTTTCCTCACCTTCTGGTCTGTCTCCACCTTTCCTCTCCTCCACACTTCTCTTTCATCCTCCACCGTGGCCTGCCGTCCTGCCGTCCTGCCTCCTCTTCAGCCCTACTACACCAACAGGGCCAGCCTGCCACCCAACAGCGGGCCTCGGGGCGTCCAACCCAGCAGTGCCCCGCGGCCTGTGACGCCTACCCACGTCTACCAGGCGGGCCCTGGCTCCCAAATGATGATGATCCCCCAGCAACAGTTGCCCTTCCCCAGCTCACCACAGGGACCTGCCTACTTCATACCGGGACAGGTAGGGGGGCACAGACTGGGCTGTTTTCAGCAAGTGATGCTGCTTAAAACGAGATAGTAGAAGTTGTTGAACTGACATAGCCCAATACCAATACAAAAAACTGATGTGTTGCCATGCTGTCAGTTTGTAAGAAAGGAAAATATTGCTTTTATTTTTGTTGAGATCGATTCTGTAAACATGGCATCCAGGCTTGGTGACTCAAACTGCCCTAAGGTTTAGTGTGGTGAAGCAAAGGAAAAGTACTCCTGACAAAAATGCTCACTAACAAGGATTTAACAAATTTTCTAACAGAATTTGATAGAAATAAACATTTTGTGTGCATGAGAAGTCTTAATTATTTTTCTTCAACTCATGGAAAATGGGAGCAAAAACAAAAGTGTAATTCTGTTATTTTATTTTTGTGCAGGTCTGTGTGTAAACTCAGTATTTATATAGCCTTGTTGACTGCACCTAATGATTGTGTTTTCCCTCTGCGTGCCCTCTGTGCTCCCTCTTCTTTGTTTCCTTAGTACCGGTCACCAACGTATGTGACCACACCCCAGCAATACCCAGTCCCAGCAGGCACCCCCGGCTTCTACCCAGGAACCAGCCCGGCTGAATATGGTACTTACGGTAAGAGGCTCTACCTAGGGCCTCGTCTGCGCCACTCGCACACGGAGAGACACAGCAGCACATCATGAAGCCGAGCAGTAGCATCTAAACCAGTGATTGTCTTGTACACGCCATCGAGACCTACATCTTTCTTTCGTGGCATTTTTGAGCCGGCCAAATATATTTTACAAACAGTGCGGTGATGCACAATGTCTTCATGCACTGTTAAAATATGAAATAAACATGTTTTAGTGCAACTTGAGTTCAAAACTTAGGGAAATAAAAAAGGCGGACTTATCTCATCCTAACCCTGTTTGCGCATGCTCAAATCAGATCCAACTCCTGATGCAACGTTAGTTTTGGCCGTTACTGTCATGACAACACTTGCAGCAACGGCTACTGCACAAGTGCTGAATCAGGGAAATTCTGTGAACTTTTGGGTTGTCACCCATTTTAGAAGAACTGATAACCGACAAAAACAAAGCATAACACTTGTTAATATAATATAAGACACAGCATGGCAAGCTGGCAGGAAAGAGGCTCTAACGGAAACAGGACAGGAACAACACACCACCCTCATGATGATCACGCAACCTCTCAACTCCATTTTTATGTCGTCTCAGCAGTCCTTTTGTTCTGGCACAGGTTAGTTAGTCGGGTGTAATTAGACCCAAATTCACTACATGAATATATGGATCTATGTCCTAACAGGTGTATTCTTTGGGTCAAGCTTTTGGAACAGACAATACAAAAAGTCCATCCCACTTAACCGCTGACAACCACCGACCGTGGCTGAGCAAACCATAATGTGAACCGAGTTTCCAGTCTACATTCACAGTGAAGAAAACTGAGGCTGTGAGCAATAGTCTGGTAGAAACTAACTACAAGTCAGTGATTACTGCATACATTTTATTCAGGGTTAAAAAAAGAAAACAGCAACTTTATGCACTAATTTGGCGAATGTTTTTTTTCAAAGGGCCCTCAAAATGTTATAAATGCTCTTTTTTAAACCGTGGGTGATAAAGATTCCCACCCCGAGTATTTTTAAAATGTCCTACACTGGCTGCTAAGAATCTGTGTCCAATTATATACACATAGAGATGTTCTGCTTTACAGAAGAGAGAGAGAGTGTGTGTGTGTGGGTGTGTGTGTGTGTTGTGTGTTTTTACAAACCAAAACCAGATCCAAATTGCAATGGCCAGACTGTCAGTTGTGCAGTGACATTCAGTAATCACCCAGCGAGGAATCAGCATAGAGGACTTTCTCTCGGCCTACATAGACCATAATGATCATAATGAAACGCAGCTACAAGGCATGTTGTGTTGTCAGCAGTGGGTGTGGCTGCATTCTGGAAAATGTCAGAAGCTGCTGACGTGGTCCAAGCAGGTTTGGTGAAAGTGGAGCATCACAGCTTTACATCTGCACTGAGCACTACAGATTGTTATTCTATATGCAACAGTACGAAAGAGCGTTTCTGTCCTAATTTCAAAGAGTGTCCTCATCAAAGTTCGAACACAGGAACTTATTTTTTTCTCTTCTTGTTTATTAATTCCAAACAAACTCTGCTGTCATTACCTCCCACCTCCTGCCAAGCACAGTCCAGACCGACTGCATCTGCCTGATCACATGTGTTGTGACGCCCTCTAGAGGCGACTGTGTGTCAGTGCAGCACAAGAACTGCTCATGTCCTGAAACAAACTTGCTGACCCCCCCACCGGCAGGCATCTGAACTATGTGATGTCTTTGTCAAACTGTAGCTCATCAGCAGTTGAATGCAGAGGCCTGAATGCAGACCTGTGAAAACACAATGCTTTCTATCAGACAATGTCCTGCTCTGTACACCCCACTGTACAATATACCTCTGCAAGCATGTTTTCCAAAAATGTTACTTACTACACACAAAAGAATTGGGTGAATCTTTAGTAATTATAAATTCAGGTTTTGCAAATTAAAATGCCGGCATATTTAAACTTCTGTCTAATGTTTTTTAGATCGTTTGCAGTCCTCAGGTGGATTATATGAAGGCGTGTGTCTGTAAAAGGTGCCAGTTATCTTAAATTTGCTGTGTGTTTTAGAAGCAGTTTGAGGAAGTGTAACTGGATCTTTTTAGCCCAAGTTGACATAAGACAGTGAATTTTGCTGTCTGGACTGAGTTTGACTTGATTTCACCCATTTCATGACGAAGTGCATCTGTCACACAACTTTTCCAATTACAATCATATGAGCATTTTTCCTCCAGCAGGCACTTTCATCAGAAATGTCAAACGGTCAAGTCTCTTTTAAGTTGAGGGCCACGCCACCCCCGTTTTCTAAATATCACTCGTAGACTGTTTATAAAAGTGTTCGTAGTTTCCGGCTTCCGGCTCTGAAAAATGAGGCCGATGCGGAAGTGCCTTGAGCTGTAATACCACCGAGTGCCGCTAGAGCTCGACTCCATGAAGCCTCTGGCTCCGTAGACGCTCATTCAACTGGTCTCGTGAAATTCTCCACGAGTTATCTATGTTTTGTTAAAGTCGCTCCTTTTTATTCGTTTTCTGGGGGTCTATCTGAAAATAATCCGTCATTAATTAGATAATAAGTCTAAAAAAACCAATGTTTTTGGGGGCGTGTCTGATTTGACAGATTGACAGGCTTGTGGTGCAGTCGGGTACGGCTATCGGTGGGTGGGACGTATTATTGCCAGTCTCCCAATCAGATCAGTCACATCCCTCCAGTTCGGCCAAATATGGACACGACCGGCTCCAAACCGCTCGGGACCAGCGAGAAGACTCCGGACAAGTTCAGAACTCGAGGCTTCATAACAGCGATGTCACAGCTGTGGTTCCACTGCTTGGGTTCCACTCCTCTCTGGTTCCACTGCTTGGGTTCCACTCCTCTCTGGTTCCACTCCTCTCTGGTTCCACTGCTTGAGTTCCACTCCTCTCTGGTTCCACTACAGTTTTGCAGTTTCTGAAGCATTTCAAGGGTCTCTGTTGCCGATACACTGAGCTTGACACAAAATTTGATGTACGCTTTCTTCTCCAGTTTACTGTATGAAATTGCGAATGTGCACATGGCAGAGGTCACAAAAACATGATCACTCAAGTGCTGAAGTTGATCAGAGTTCTAATATAAGTTGTAGCTTCCTCCTGCTCCGGGCACGTCGCTGCGCTGCGATCGTAAGCCAAAGGGAACCGTTTCTGAACTTTTTGATCACACCTCTTCTACTGGACTTAATATTCTTTTGTTGTCTATTGTCCCATCACACTCTTCAGAGGTCCGTGCTGACCTGAGTTTGAGAAGCATTATTCTTATTTGCTTAAACAGTCCTTAACAACTCTAAACTCTGGATGAAACAGAACCACTTGGTTTCAAATCTGTTCTTGCAATACATTTAATTTATTATCGGAACACTGTTGTACAATTATAAGTTGACCCCTAAAGGGGGACATCGCTGGCTCTGTAAAGAGGATGTGTCACTTCGTTTGTTTATCGGTGGGACATTTTTGTCGCCGTTTGTTGTCCACTTCATGCAGTGAGCCGTGTTGCAGTTTATGCTACTTCACCCGTATGTCTGAGAGTCACATAGCATGTCACCATGTCAGATGGCACATGACCTTAAACAACTGGTCGAGTGACAATAAGGCGGCTCTCCCACTCTGCCTGGAGCCGGACCACTGTTTGCTTTGGGAGGGCGTGTTGACGGCGCAAGGCAAATATTCTCTTCAGGACTCACTGTGTCCAGAAGTTCTGGTAACTGCATAGTAACAACCTCAGAATACCATTAACCCCCCCACCCCCACACACACACACACACCCCTCCCTTCCTCCTCTCCTGTGCTGTAAGTGGTGCAGTGTCTCTGAGTCCTTTTCTAGCTCAGGTAAAAACACTCATACACAGTGTAGTGACTAGTTTTTAACACTCCTGCCCACTAGGAGAACTCCCACCGCATACATACACACAGGGCCCACCCCTCCCCCCTTTGTATTGGGCTCTGATGTCTTCACCTACACAGATCAGATAACCTGCACAACCGAAAGGTTTAGTTTGCCTGCTATTGCTCTCTAGAGGAGGGGAAAAGGAGGGAGGAATCAGGAAGGTCAAAGGGAGGAGCGAAACGGAGAGAAGAGGGAGGGCCGAGCATTAAAAGAAGTCATTCTGAGAGGGCACCTGTAGAGAAGACAGGAACCAGTCAGAGAGGGGGTTTGAAGAGAAACCCCCTCTCCATTTTTCAGGTTTTGCACTCAGCGGTCATTCAACATGGGGAACCGTGGGTCTCAAGAGCAGCAGGACTCGGAGGGTAGGTGTCGTCTAGAGGTGTGTCTCTTTGCAGCCCCCCCCCCCTCACTTTGCTTCGTGAGTCATATCTCAAGTCTCCTATTTTCCTATTTACAGTGTCAGGGATCTGTCTACAAAACGTCTCCTTCCTCCTCCTGGCTTTCTGGTTTCAAGAATGTCTCCCCGGCTCTGTCCTTCTGACTCTGTCTTCCCTCCCTTTTGCTCTGGCGCTCACTCTTCCCCCAGCCGGCGTGGATTTTTTGACTATATTTAGGCCGGGCTGCTCCTGGTCAACAATGTTGACTCAGTAATGTGACTTAGATTGAAATGCATGCAGGAGGGGAGAGAGGCAGAGCAGGAGCAAGCTGCCCCTTTGCTCAAAGAGAGGCCTCTTCAGTCTTTTTTTTTTTTTTTTCCCTCTCATCTCATCTCTTTTTTTTTTTTTTTTTTACCCCAGTTCTGTGAAAGTGAGCTGCAACTGTAGAGGAGGCCAGTCCCAAGGCCAGGTAAAATCACTCAATGGTCGGGTGTCTTGTTGACATTGAGCGGTTGGGCTAAAAGAGTTAGTTTGATCTTTTTGTGTCACATTGGCAGCAACTTTTTTGAAAAACATTATGAAATCTATGGCCTTAAGAGATCGGACCCACTCGTGTAGCGAGACGGACTGCTGTGTCATCGTCTGACGGCCTACCTGCAAGCTCCCTCCAGGTGCCGTTTCCGATGTGGGTAACTCAGATTAAAATCAGCGAAAGACGATCAGAAATGGTGAGATGCAGACTGAAGTAATGATATTTTTTTTTATATAAATATAGTTTCTATTATGGACTGGAATATCTTAATAGTTGAAAGTATCAATATTTCTTAGTAGCAGTAAAAAATAAACTGATGGAAATGCAGCAGCCGTGGTATTTTGTGGTATACATTGAAAATGATCAATGACAGTTACCTGGTACTTGATTATTAAGCTCTTATTCTGCATGTAGTCATTGGTGAGACAAGAATAGACTTGAAATGAGAAGGAAATTAATAAATCAGTCAACTATCAGGAATCTGCTGGCAGACAGTTTGATTACGACAATTTGTTTTGTTGGTGTTCTTGGTTTAAAAGGAAAAAAGTCAAACTTTCACCGTTTCTAAGTCCTGAAATGTGAATAATTGATGATTGTCTTTGTCATGTATAATATCTGCTCTGTTTGTTGTATAAAAGAGGTCATTTGTTTATGCCACATTGGGCTGAAAGAAACGAATACCAGTGTTTCCCTCTTTTCTCTAACGTTTTATAGGGTTCGTTTGTTAATTGGGACATTAGTGTGCAGATGAATTGTGTTTTAGTTTTTTGGTGGAAACCCTTCACATTTGGTCAGATTTACTCAGTGGAGCAAAATTCATATTTGATTTAGTAGATAAATAGCGGATAGTGTCAAGTGCTGAAACAGTCTAACGATCTGTGAGTCGCAAACACAATTAAATAACATACCGTCATGGTTTGTGCTAAAGTTTTTAATCCTAAGTGTTAGAATATTGTTCAGTAATATTATTGCAGAGTTGGTCTAAATGACCTTATCATGGTTTAAACTGGAAGCTGATACTGGATTGGTGGGGCAGATGACTGAAGTTGGGAAGTAAAAAAAACAACATACAATATTGATCATTTTGATGTGCAGTACTGGCCGAAACTGTTTTTCGTTTATGTCTTCAACATTGCATTAATTCAGTATTCTTATTCACATTAACAATAACTTCATGCAGTGGACAAAAAAGTTTGATAAGGATCGTAAATAACAGCTGTGAAAGAGATTCAACATTTCTAAGTTCTCTCTTTTCTGATGTTCACAGAAATATCGACCGGACTCGAACACCCAAACGTAATCATTTCTGTTTCGGTTGAATTGTGTTTTATCAGCTGATGTGTTCCTAAAGTGAAGCACATCCTCATTTGCCAGTGAAAAGACTTGAGTCCTTATAAAAGTGTAATTACCTCAATGTGACGACATTATGACTTCGCAGTGACCATAAAACTGCAGCTGCTGAACTGCAAATCATGGACAACTTCAACCGTCACATTTTACATGCAGCTTTCCGAACTGCCTCGAGGTAGCCTCACAGGACTTTAGTCAGGACATTAGTGACATGGACACTAATGTCATTGTGTAAGCGCGGGCTCGGCACCGTCTTTAGCGAACGTGCGTGTACGTGAGGCTGATGTGTTCTGTACCGCAGGATTAAATCAGTATGTGTTGGTTTACATTCTTCTTTCTGTCTGATCCACAGCAGGGGCCTACTACCCCGCACAGCCTCAGTTCACCCCCTCGGTGCAGGCGGCACCCGTCATTATGAACCCTGCCCCTCAACAACAGCAGCCACCACCTCAGCCTCCCCAACACATCCCCACTAAACGGGAACGCAAACAGGTACAGTCAGCATTCCTCCACACAAAACACGTTTCACATTCAACTGCTCACTGTAGCTGGATCTGTTGTCCTCATAATTACAAGTAATTCGACTAATAAGTAACAATTCGTGAGCAGAATAATGTGCTCGTAAACCGAGAATAGGCCTTTCACATCGTTCAACTTGTTTGAAATAGTTCATAGGACGGTACCGCAGTTTTAAAGGAACAGTTCACCTAAAATGGAAACATTTTGTCATCAGCCCTGTTTGGAAAATATGTTTTATCAGTGTGTTGTGTTATATTAATTCCATCTGAATACATTTTTTACTTGTGAAAAACTCCAGAAACTCGGTGGTTGTGTAACTACATGTCATATTTTGAGTGCATAACTGCATGGAAAGTGACACACATGACAACATGCAGTGTAAAATGTATCCGCAGGGTGTACTTACAAATGTACCAAAAAATTGGGTGAGAAACGCTGAAAGTAAATTTATTGGCATTTTAAAGGCTTGGAGATGTAAACTTCTCTTGCTGATTGATTCAGTGCTTAAGAAGATTACTAATATGTTCTGCACTGATTAAAAACTATATCCCCCCCCTAGATTAAGACTTTCTCTTTGCTTGCTAAATTCCTGCAGGAAACAATGTGTTTAGTTATCCAAGGGGAACTCCACCTGTGTTTCACATGGACAAGTGTCTTCACAGGTCTTCAGGAGTTCAACTGCATATATGTGGAAAAAAAGTAGTGCGAAGCTTTAAGTGTTTCTGAGGACTGTTAGAAGTTCTGGGAATGTTGAGTTAGAAAGACGTGAGCTTACTTCTCTGTTAAGGACTAAGGTTTGAAGATACATTAGGAGCTGCTAGCACATCCATCTCTGACCAAACTTTCAGTGCTTAAGTTGCATTGAGGGTCATGTAAATGGAAGAATTAAACAGGGTAGAAGATGTTTTTTTTTTTTTTTCCTGTCCATTGTGAGAACAGTGGTGTCATTGAAACACTCTTTTTAACCTTTTAAATCCTTATAAACGGGGTAAAATGCATTATGAGAGGGCATTCAAGGATCAGTCTTAAACATGAGCCAAAGACAGTCGAGTTGGTTTAAAAACTCTATTAAAATTGATCCCACTGTAAAGTAATACTGCAGCTTTTTAATCCAGTTACAAAATCAGTCAGTCCCTCCAGGGAATTCAAATCTCGTGATCGCTGTAATTAAAGCAAATTCGACCAACCTCTACAATGTTTGGAGGGGCTTTCAGTTTCGCAAAATTCCCGCCATTTCTTGGCAGTAAAAGTGCTCAGTCGAAGCTGTGCTGAAGGTATTAAAGAACTAAGTAAGGCTTTCCGAACAGACGTTGCTTTATCAACAAAAATAACTCCTCATTACAGTCAATGACAGGGTTGATGGGAAATGTAGTGTTATCATGAGAATCAGCCACAGATCGCTGCACTTTCCTCCGTCAGTCTAATCATCACATAATGTGCTCAATTACATGAGTTTTATACAGACTTCCAGTTCCATTTTGCACTTGTTTTTGTGCATACAGTATGTGTTGAATTATTATTACTATTATTATTCAAAAAGCATTTAAAGCAGTTCTTTTTCCAGAAGATGCAGCCTTTGTGTTGTACATAACAGCCACAGCCTGTCTGATTTATGAAGCTTTTATGAGTCAGGATCTCTTTTGTAACTTTGAGCTCCAAAGCTCTGTAAGCTCAGCAAATACAAAAACATTTCCAGCTTTTATGATGTGCACCATGCTTATCATCAAGGGAAGTGATTATGTATGATTCTTTCTTTGAGGTAGCGGTCTAAAAAAAAATGTTTTCCCTCAAATTGCAATTTTTGTTATCACTGCAATTCCACAACAACAAAAATTACATAAAATTTCACAAATAGCATCAGAATTGTTTTGGAAAAGACGCTGCCAAACCAAGCGTTCCTAATCGCAGCATCACAAGATAATGCCCTGGAATCCTGGAGGGACTGAAGAATATACTTCACAAGCTTGACATTTTAAGTCAGTGCATGAAGGAAGGTCGGTGGTGGAGGTGAGGAATGTGGAAAACGAATGTGCTGCATTGACCCTTTCAGTGCAGGAATCAACATCTCCCTGACAGTAATATAGAAGTATTAGTATTATTTCTCTCCTAGTGATCTAATGACCTGATGGTGGTGAGATTATTAAACCCAGCTTGGTGTGTTTTAATCTCTCTGAAGAAGATTCTTGAGTCTGGACGTTGAGATGATTTTGCTGATTGAAGCAGACAGCGATGAGCTTGAACTTAACTCCTTGTGCTGCACAACTAAGCTGCTGTTCGACATATTCCCTGCTTCTACAGTATGTCTAGTGTTTCCTCTGCTCTCTAAGATGGCCCTCGCCTGGTATGTGGTAGCTCTCTGTGAAATGAAGCCCCAGTTTGTGCCTCTCATGTAATCATAGTTTTTACACTGGAGACTTCTGCAAGCGCCGAGTGAAAAATATAAGCCACTGCTTGCTATACTGTCTGTGTCACTAAATCTGAAGCCGACATCACAAACTCACAAGACGAGGAGTCTTTGGAGAAACCTGCACCACAAAATCTGCTTTTATGAGTTGTGTTTGTGCTTAGTACACACCACAGGCTTTGCATTTTAGTTTTTTTGGGGGAGTGAGTCACTTTGAGAGAGCAGGTAGAGATCTGGTTTCTCATAAAGTGACTATTTACAGTCACTGTGTTGTGAATCCATCATGCTATTTGGCTGCCCAACAGTACACTGTCTTTCTGACTTATATGCAACTACATAAAGCCTCAGACAGGTCTGAACATTGTGGGTTTTAAAAGTTGAAGTGCTTTTTCCCCTGTTGCTGTCCTATGTAACTGCAACCATCCACCCAGCAGGGTGACTTGCAAAAGCTGTAACTTTGAAAGTTGCCTTTTTTCCCCTACTTCTCTCTCCCTTTCGCCATGTGTCAAAGAGAAAACCCAAAGGGGAGGAGGAGGGAGTGAAGGACATGTCAGCACATAGCTCAGCTCCACGTGGCCACCGGTCTCCTCCCCTTTGTGAGCCGGAAGGACTAACCAGGCAGCCTTCCTTGGCTGCTGTGCTGTCCCCCCTCCTCTTCCTGTGCTGGTTTCCTCTGCTCTCAGGAGACATCAGCCTGACAAAAAAAAAAAAAAAAAAAAAAAAAATCCCCCAAAAAAACCTAGAGGAGGGACTTGAGCCTGAGTGTGCTGCTAACAGAACAGAGAGAATGAGGAAAGGGGGAGTTTCTTGTGCTAGCTGCAGCTCATTTGATAATGATAACTTTTTTTTTTTTTTTTTTTTTCCTGGAAACCCTCCCATTCCCCCTAACATGCCCCTCCTTCACTCTCCAGCCCCTTTAACTGTCTGTTAGTTTCTGTGGGTGGGGGTGCGCATTCCAATACCATAGCTTTACAAGGCCAGTGGCTTTATCCTTTCCCCCTCCCGCCCCCCCCCTTCTGTTCAGCATATGAAAGAGGCAGAGAGTGAGTCAAGTTGCTAGCTAGCCTGCCATTTAGGCCCAGCCCTGCTCACTCCTGTTCTGCCAGCTCTGTAGCTCTGCTGTCTCAGCCTGGATGTGTGCTGTGCGAGTTAAGCTGAGGCGAAACTGCTCTGCGTATCCACCCGGGGTTTAAAGTCCAGCCATAAGCCAGCTGGAGCAGCTACTCCAGCCCCAGGATGAGAGAGGCCCACCAGGGTTTGTAGTGCTCCCGGAGAGGAGAGGAGTAGCAGACAAACTGAATCAGGTAAAGGTCAGTAGCATTGAGCAAATATTGTTTCATTTGAAGTTAAAAGTAGGCCAGATTGCAAAAGTGTTCTAGCAGGTCACTTGGAACTTTTTAGGTTAATTGTCCAGTGAGTGTGTGTGTGTGTGTGTCACTGTAGTTAGCTGCCTTCTGGTTCATACCACTGTCATGACTGATCTGACTTCCCAGAGTAAATACTTCGAGTTGGACTGAGAGAAGTGGACCGCAGAATACAAAACAGCGTATGGGCACTCCTTGAGAGTTGGTGATCAGACTTTTCACTCACTTTTTCCCCCTTCTGCCCAAGTGTTGTGTGTGTGTGTGTGTACACACGCCTTCTTTTGTCTGACCTGGTGGTGCTTTGCCTTCATGAGACTCAGAACAGCCTAAAGCAGCAGTGGAATTTGACAATTTTCGCCTGAAGTTGGTTAATTTGATTGCCGCTCAGTCAGATGGCTTTTCTGGTGACTCAGAGGCCAAAGCACATTCAGTTACGCAGCAGAGGAATTTGCATGGCGGTTGTTGTTTGGATTTTTGTGCCTCAGTGTTCAGACTGTGAGAAATGTAGCTCTGATTGAATAGAGGCAGCTCGAGAGTCATAGCGACAGCGAGGCAACAGAAGGGAGGGGACGACTGTAGACGTTGCACCACTGTAAGGCAACTCTTCTCATACACGTTGCTGTCCTCACCCTTTCCATAGTCTCTCTTTATTTGAGGCAGATTTTATTTCTCAAGTGTATTTCTCTGCACTTCCCTGTTGTTCTACCTTGCACCAACAGCTCATCTGCTTCTTTTCCTCCATAGATCAGAATAAGAGACCCTAACCAGGGCGGTCGAGACATAACAGAGGAGATTATGTCAGGGGGCCGCAGTGGCTCCACCCCAACCCCCCCACAGGTGAGCCACAGAACCGCCTTCTGCACTAAACCTACTTTTGTAACACTGGCACATGTCAGTTTTAGAAACTCATTTAATTCAGTCTTATAATAAATATAGTCTGTAAGTGTCTTATAATAAATACAGTCTGTATGTTTCTTTTAACAAATGTATAGTCTGTATGTTTCTTATAGGAAATATAAATTCTGTGTTTCTTCTAGTTTCTACTGTGTGAATGTCAGCTTAGGTATTTTTATTAGGTACATTTACATCTACATGTAAAACAAGGGGTAACTTGTCCATATGTTATCCATATTAATGCCCGTGCTCATGTGTTACACTCCAACCTGTCAAAATTAAACTCCTCTTTGACTGCTGACATGTGGCTCTTATCGCCGACTAGGACCTAACATGAAAACATTTTTCCCTCGACAAACGGAAACATTTGTGTCGTCCTCGCCGCGAAAGTCACGCCTCTGTTTTTGTGTGCATGTCTCCGTACAGACAGCCATATCGGGATCAGAAAGTACGCCTGTGGTCCAGGCTAACGGTGAGAGCATCCCAGCTGCTGCTACACCAGCACTGGTCAGACCAGGTGAGTGCCACATACACAGAGCTCCCAACACAGCCTCACAAAGATATGAATGAAATTATCCCCCATATTACACCATGTATCATTTATCATGTATTTTATTTAACAATATGTGTTTTTTGTTATCCATTAGCTTTCATTTTGCTTTAATTAGGTCTTAAATTCCTTGAAACGTTTTACGTTACTGCTTGAAAAGTGAAATGTTTCCTTTTAAGATCAATTCACTGTTTAGAATAATGTTTCCTGAGAAATGGAGACGGGGAGGATTGACCTTGTTGTTGTGCATGACTTTATGTTTCATAAACTAGCTTACTTAAGTACAGTAATTGGAGACCAAACCTAATTAATTTAACAAACCGACTTTGTGGATATGAGCACTGTCCTCCACAAGTCCAGCTGCAGCGTCTCACGATGAGCGACTGGACTATTTTTAGATATAGTGCAGCTTCCAACAGCCACCAATTTGTTGATGGAAGTTAAAGCTGATTCTGCTGGATAGTTGTTTTGTGTTGCCTCGAATTCCACCCAAAATGCTCTCAAATGCAGACCACTGTGTTTTTAACGCTCCATGTCATAAATGTTTGAAAATTATTGATCCGATTTGAGCAGATCGCTGGCGGCAGCCATTTTAAGCATTCTTGGCCGATCTGACACGGTGTTCAAAGCTGATGAGAGAGGATTTGTTTGTGTGGCTGTGAAGTGCAGATGTACAAGGAGCTGATCTGTACAACATGCAGTGTTTAAAGGGAAAAGTGTTTGTAGCTGCTCTGAACAGCCACAGCCACAACCACGTGGTTGGGTGAAAAGCCGGCTGTCAGTAGAGGTGATAACTATTGAAATATGGGAGTAACGGCGCATATTTTCAGTCACACTCGCCTACGTTCATGTTGTTGCACTTAGTTGTTCTCATGAAAACTGACAGAAATACCAGAGAAGCAGCTTATTACTCTGTCGCCTGTACACACCTGACAAACCGCTGTGTGAAGTTCCCAGAAAAGTGCAGAAAGTTGTCAATTGTAAAAACATGGAGTTCTTTAACTGGACTGTGTAACATGTTGTCTTTTCTGACTTTTGACCCTGTAGATGACAGAGGGAAACCTACGCCTCCTCCTCTGTCAAAGACCCCTGAACTTGCAAAGTGTGAGCCCATCCCCACAGAGGCTTCCTCCTCTGACACAAACACTGAGGCCTCTCCCCCCCCTCTACTATCAGAAGCTGAGAGCACCCCTGTTGACTCCAATTCCACACTCGCACCCAGCACTCTGGTTGTGGACGTGATGGATTCCCCCCCACCTCCTCCCAGGGAACGCACACCGCCCCCCCAGTCGGCACCCGAGGTCCCCGCCTACCCCGCACCCCTCCCCGACCCCGTCCCCGACCCTGTCCCCGACTCTGTCCCCGACCCAGTCCCCGTCCCCACCTCCTCTGAACAGAACAAAACTGATGAGAAAGCCACAGAGGCAAAAGAGGAGTTGGTGAAAGAGGTGGAGACTAAAGCAGAGGAGGTATCTCCCTCTTCGGACACTCCCCTCGCTCCCCCCTCCACCACTAACGGTGTGGCAGAGGTGGAGCCAGAAAGGCCGTCAGTCACTATACCACCCAGCCACCTGGAGGCCCCTCTGGAGTCTCCCATTGCACAGCCCGAGGAACTCTGCCTCCCTAACGGCCTGCCTCTGCCTCAAGACGCCGAGACTTCTGCCGTCAGCGCAGCCGAGTGTGACGACAGCCCCATAGCCGAGCCAGAAGTAGTACAGCAACCTGTCGTCGTACAGCAGCCCGTGGTACAGCAGCCCATCGTACAGGCCTCCACAGCCGTCACCCAGGCAGTGCCTCCACCGCTCGTCCAGGCCACACCTGCACCCGCTGACCAGGAGGGTCCCCCTGAACCGGTCATTCGGGCGGCGTCTCCCGAGCCTGAGGTGCAAAAAACGGTCCCTACAGTTGCCCTGGAGCTGAAGGAAGAAACTCCGGCGCTCCAGTCCAACGCCAACGAGGAGACCCCATCTCCCGCAGAGACGGTCACCGTCGTAGCGGACAGCGCCCCAGAAATAGTGCCCTCTCCCCCGCATCCCGCAGCAGAGGAGAGAGAGGACACCCCTCCTCCTCAGACCATCACCCCTGCCCTCGTAGAAACTACTATGCAAGGTCAGTCTCTTCCCAATATTTGTGTATTTAATTTCTGTAATATGTGTTTGTGCTCTCTATAAACACGACGATCTCCGTCATCCATACAAAATATTCTCCTGCAGCAGGACTCTTCTGTCCGTTATGTTTGTACTGATCTTGTCTTCCTGTCTGTAGCTGCTGTGTCTGTGCCAAAGAAGAAGAGGAAGATGAAGGATCTGAACAAAAAAGAGGCAGTGGGAGACCTCCTTGATGCCTTTACAGAGGTGTGTGTGTAGTAATGCATCAATTCTTTTATTTCCACGCTGTTCCTCCCTGTTGTAACGACTCTACACCTGTTGTAACGACGACAGTTACTCCACACAAAAGGCAGCAGTTTAAGCCTAAAATCAACCGTTAACTTTCACATTCCTGGAAGATGAGATGTAGCCTCCAGGGGTGATTCTTATTTAAATGTAAATGTGAGTCGTTTTAAAACTCCATACTTGACTCTCCCGACAAAGGAGCAGGTAGTGGTCCCGCCCGAGCCAGAGCCGGCCCCGGCCCCCGCACCGGAGCCCCCTGCTGCCGCTCCTCCCGCCCCAGAGGAGGCTGACCTGACCTGGGAGGACAAGGAGGACAAGCTGGATGCTGAGAACATTCAGCCAGATTCGTCGGAGCCGACGGCCACCGACAAGAAATACCAATACAAAGAGGGTAGGTCTCTGAACCTTGATACCAGTCAGTGCTCTGTGCTGACACTTCACTTTAACGATGACTTTATCTCACTTTGCATTTCCAAGTTAGCAGTGTGTCACTAGACTGCGGTCACGTTTGCTTCCCTGTAACGGAGGGAGTGGCTCTGGCCCTGATTGGGCTCCTGTTGATACGAGTGTTCAGTGGAAAACGATACTAATATGTCGGCGGGACACTTTGCTCTCTGGTGGCTTTTCTCTTGAACAGAACAGTCGTAAAAGGGTCCTGCAAAAAAAGAAATTCACCAGATCTTTTTGAAAAAGATATGTGTAGTCACACAATTGATGAATTCATTCAAACATTGCTGTTCGGTCTTCAGGGTTTCCACTAATCATGAAATATCATGGAATTATAAAAAGTCTATTCAAGACATGAACAGTCAGGGGATCTGACCTTTTTTTCCCCCGACATCATGGAAAATCATAAAACTCAGTTTGTACCATGTCTAAATTCAATTTTCCATTCATCAAAATGTAACATTTTCATGAAGTATTTCTCTATATCGTGTTATTTCACGTGTTTCCTGATTACGTTTATCAACTTCCTGCTCATCAACACTCACTTTAGTCAAGATGTGCTTTTTCCTGTAGCTGCTAATGAAGGCAGGAAAATAAACAGCTACAGAACAATGACTTCAGAGATTAGATATTAAGAGAGGATGACAGAAAAGCTGCAAGTAAAGTTTGTAAAACTACAGTTGATCTATCAGGAGAGAGGCAGACACGCCGCCCTTATGAAGCCGGCGGGAGCACCAGCTGTGAACCAGGCGTCCATCACTGCTCGGCTGCAGCCCAGTGGAGCAGCGATGTGCTTGGTTTTGTCTGGTCAGCACAAAGGCGGACTGTTTTTCGGTTCATTACAGGTCATGGAAGTTCAACTTTTTAGTCAGTGAAAGTCAGGGAATTGGACATTTGACTTCCAGTGGGAACCCTGTATCTTCCCCCTTGTGGACATGATATGTATTGCAGTATCAAACTGACAAGATCTTTGCTGAGTTGGCAGCATTACATTTTTAACATGTTCCCATTTTCTTCTCAGGGAAAACTTGAACATGTTGTCAATCAATCAATCAATTCAACTTTATTTATCTTTTCGTACATTTTGGTGCAGTTCAAAGTGCTTCACAGATGATTGACAGGCCAACAGTAAAACAGACAGTTGTTTACCAGAAAATTACAATAAATGTGAGAACAAATTAAAAACATGAAATTGAAAGGAAAATAAGACTATTTAAAAAAAAACATGTTGAGATCAGTGCACGCAAGACAATAGAGATAATAGAAATGTAAGAGATAAATAAAAGCATGACAATAAGAGTGGTAACAGTGAGATAAGAACTAGAAACTCAAAATGAGAATACAAATTAGGCCAATGCATTTAAAAGATAAAAATTACAATTAAGCTGAAGGTAGTATAAAACATGACATAATAGGTAAGAGCAATAAAAGTATGTAAAAATAACTAAAAGGACGATGAAAAGTGTGATGAAATTAACGAAAAGCAAATAGATTAAAAGAAATTATTAAATGTGAATATGATGAAAATTAAAATGTCTTTTAATAGAAGAGCATTGTGGGTATTTTGCGTTTCAGAACAATGGAAGCCGATCAACCCAGAAGAGAAGAAGCAATATGACCGAGAGTTTCTTCTGGGCTTCCAGTTCATCTCAGCCAGCATGAACAAGCCCGAAGGTCTACCAGCCATCAGTGATGTCGTCCTGGACAAGGTGAGGACACTTCCCCTTAACCCTGAATTATTTCTGTTCCTCAAATAAATAGTCTTTCATTTTTCTTTGTTCGTTTCAAAGCATTTAAAACATGTCTGGGTGTAGTTTGAATTGTAATGCACGTTATATGTGCAAAGTAAAGGGTGTCGTATCATCCGTGTTTGTAATTGAAGTGCTACAAACATAAAAAGATGGCTGCATTACATCTTAGTGAGCATTGTAATTAAGTTCCAACCCTGGTTTCTCTCTCTTCAGGCTAATAAGACCCCGCTGCGTCAACTTGACCTCAGTCGCCTTCCAGGGATGAACTGCGGTCCCGACTTCACACCCTCCTTCGCCAACCTCGGCAGACCTGGCATGGGAGGAGGAGGAGGCGGCAGAGGACCAGTGAGTTCACATTTCCTTGACGTGACCTAGAAGATAACAGTCCATGAATTAAAACGACGTCTTTGCCCTCTTCCCCTCTCTTTGCTCCCAGCCTCCAGGAATGGGCCTCGGAGTCGGTGGTCCGCGTCGCTCCCAACAGATGCAGAGGAAAGAGCCGAGGAAGATCATCACCAGCATGTCGCTCTGTGACGACGTGCAGCTGAACAAGGCGGAGAAGGCTTGGAAGCCCGCGGGAAAGAAAGCTGTTCGCACCCGCGCGGCGGAGGAGGAGGTCGAGGAGAGCGAGCCGGAGCAGATGAAGACCCAGGAGCTGTTCAAACGGGTCCGCAGCATCCTCAACAAACTCACCCCTCAAAAGTTTCAACAGCTCATGAAACAGGTGACGGAACTGACTATTGACACTGAAGAGAGGTTGAAAGGAGTCATAGACCTCACCTTCGAGAAGGCCATCTCCGAGCCAGACTTTTCGGTGGCCTACGCCAACATGTGCCGCTGCCTTATGGGGGTAAGTGACACCACACCCAGCACGGACACATAGGTTAATAAGCTTGAATATTTACTTGCTGTTTCCATGTTAACTTGTGTGCTCAGAACTTGGTGCTACAGTATGTTGCTTTGATACCGTGTTTTTTTTCATATCATTTTTTCTATCATCTTATGATAATGAGGAGAAAATTCTGTAAATAATTTTACAGTCTTGATTTCTACATGAAGGGTGAAAGGACCACATTACCTGAAATGCTGAACGTTGTGAGGCTGATCGATAATTAGTACTAGTGTGCCGAGTCGTATCACCTCTGGGTCCCTTTACTGGAAGATAATAAAAGCTGGTTGTTTGATAAGAAACTGGATTGATGACTTCGGACAGCTGCCTCCATCGCGGGCTGAATGATGGGAAAGCTGCAGGCTGCTGAAAGATTGCAATAATCATGAGATGTTTTTAATACAGGCTTTAAGCTCAAAGTTGGATCAATAAGGGGAAAAAAAGGAAAAATGATGCTTTAATTAATATTTCTTTGATTCATTTAAAAATCGGTACTTCCCAAAACACTTCGGAAGAAATAACTTGTTTTTTGTCTTGTTCCTGTGGGTAGTGAACAGAACTATGTTTTTGCAGCAGTGCTTATCATTGTAGTGCTCGTTAACAAGTCTCTGCTACGCTCCTGTTATGACTTTACATTAGTAGCACGTATCTGGGCCACTGATTGTCGTGATGGGATCGAGGAACCGAGGAGCCACTTTAACACCACGTAAGCCTCCAGTCCGTCTTCTTCTTCCCGCTCGTTTCTGATGCCCACTCTCTCTGCTCTTTTCAGCTTAAAGTCCAAACCACAGAGAAGCCGGCCGGCACTGTGAATTTCCGCAAGCTGCTACTAAACCGATGCCAGAAGGAGTTTGAGAAGGATAAGGACGATGACGTGATCTTTGAGAAGAAGCAGAAGGAGCTGGAAGCTGCAGCAGGGGTAGAGTGCCGAATCATGAAATATGAAATATAGGCTGGGCTCTTCATTTGTGCAGAAAGGAAATCATGTTGATTGTTAAACTTGGATGTAGTAGGATGGTTTTATTGAAGAACATCATATTTATGTTCCAGATTGTGCTTTACGTTAAACGTCTAAAATGTTTTAGGAACCAGCTAACCATCCCTCCTCTGCTGTTTCCTTTTCTCTTTCCTCTCTTGTTTTTTGTTTCCCCCGGCAGGAGGAGGAGAAGCAGCGCCTCCGTGAGGAGCTACAAGACAGTAAAGACAAGGCCAGGAGGCGCTCGCTGGGCAACATCAAGTTCATCGGCGAGCTCTTCAAGCTGAAAATGCTCACCGAGGTCATCATGCACGACTGCATCGTAAAGCTGCTCAAAAACCACGACGACGAGTCGCTGGAGTGCCTGTGTAGACTGTTGTCCACCATCGGCAAGGACCTGGACTTCGAGAAGGCCAAGGTACACAACATGCTCACAGTTGTGGCGCGTGACATACGTGTGTGTGTGTTCAGATATACACGCTGATAAATGTCTTTTTCGACAAAGTTTTGATTTGATATTGAAAGTTGAGTGACTGAACAGTTCACTCATCGAGCAGTTGTGTCCGTCCTCAGCCTCGAATGGACCAGTACTTCAATCAGATGGAGAAAATAATAAAGGAGAAGAAGACGACCTCCAGGATCCGCTTCATGTTGCAGGATGTGCTGGACCTTCGATGGGTAATTCATGACACACACACACACACACACACACACACACACACACACACACACACACTGCATACCACGAGCTTACACAGTCTAAAAATAATCAAGCTTTTTTTTTCCCCTTTATAACTCGAAGAAAGCGTTTTTGAGCAGATAAAAGCGTCGCTGCCAGGCTCATCTTGTTGTTATCAGCAAACCATACTGTGCAACCAGCAGCGGCGTCACCTGTTAGTTTGTGAACGGCCGTCAGGAAGCCTCGAGTTTGGATTTTGGCCGGCGGCATGTTGCTAGTTTAGAGCGGTTTGGAGCAGGAAGTGACCATATTTGGACCAGATGGGGGGAATTATTTTCACCGCCACAAAAGTAATAAAAAAAGGAGCGACTTTAGCAAAACCGAGATAACTTCGTGGAGAAATTTGATTGACTTAGAATTTTCTGAGCCCAGTTGAATGGGAGTCTACAGAGCCGGAGGGGTTTTGGAGCCGACCTCTGGTGGTATTACATCTTAAGGCGTCGGCCTCGTTTTTCAGAGCCGGAAGCTCCGTCCACTTTTATATACAGTCAATGTGTATAGCCCATACTAGTTGTCTGGCAAGGCAATGCACCATATTACTAATACAGTGACTAAATATCACTTTGCTGATCTCCGCTTACTATTCAGGATCAGTTGTCCCCAATGGGTTCAATCATTTTCTTGTTACTGCATGTTTAGTGTATTATTTGTCATCTCTTGCAACGCTCTCGTGCGTTTTGCGATTGATTTCGTCACATTTGTGGTGTTTTTTGTGACTGTGTTGAAGACTACGTCAACACTAAGCCGGCTCTGTGTAAAAACATATCTGTTCCTCTCGGCTCTGGCCGTCTGCTCCCATCACAGAGAGATTTCCACTGTGTGAGTCTCATGAATGGAAGAAAGAAAGAAGCGGCTTCCTCAACTCTGTAATGCGGGGCAGCTCCCAAACACAGAGCTGCTCGGTGCCATAGGCCGAGACAACACCAACAACTCCATCCCCGTGTTAATTCATCCTCCAGTAATCCTTCAAAAGGACTGTGTTGTGTCATCGTATGTGTTTGGCAGGTTTTTTTTTCTTTCTGTAATTCAGTCCGCTGGTGTTGAAGCTCACTTTTCTGAAGGAGTGCTGCAATCCTGTAGTTTGGCATCCAGTCCCCGCCCGCACAATGTTACAAACGATTTTACAAGCCAAAATCAGCTGCTCCAAGTCAGCACACAGGCCCAATTTAGCTGTGAAACACAAACTGTATTCTTAGTTATTTTCCTCCCTCAGCAAAGCCTCCAGTGAACACTGTACTTATCGTACTGTAGGTCAGTTGAAATGACAAATACTGTATTACAGTTATGTCAGTGTGAACTGTTACTTCCTTTGTGGTAGGAATCGGTGATAATGAACAACACTTTCATTGTGCGTATTTCAATATTGGAAACTCCCAGTCCTTGCATTGTTTTGTCATCACTCACTGCTGTCCTGTATTCCCCCCCCCCCCCCCCCCCCCCCCCCCCCCCCCCCCCAGAACAACTGGGTGCCCCGGCGAGGCACCCAGGGGCCCAAGACCATCGACCAGATCCACAAAGATGCCGAGCTGGAGGAACACAGGGAGCACATGAAGGTTCAGCAAGCCCTCATCTCCAAGAAGGAATCCGGCGGAGGCCAAGGAGGCAGGATGGGCGGGGGAGGCCCCGGAGGTCGCGGGGGCCCTCACACACAGGGCCGCGGCGCTCCTCCCCAGGATGAGGGCTGGAACACGGTGCCCATCTCCAAGAACCGACCTATCGACACCTCTCGCCTTAGCAAAATCACAAAGGTAGGCAAGACCGCGCACAAACATATTTTAATCAACAACCAGTTGGAAGTTTCAGCCGGTAGTTTGTTCTTAACAAACTCTCCCCTCTTTTCAGACTCCTGTTCTTGACTTCAACAATCAGTTGCTCGCCCCAGGAGGCAAAGGCACATGGGGCAGCTGGGGAAAGGGCAGCAGCGGTGGCACCACTGCCAAACCTGCAGATGCTGGTAGGTTTTCCCACCTGATGGGATTGGTTTAGTTTATTAGATTTATTTCAAACAAGGACCATTAATCTCAGAAAGAGGACCGGATTTAATTTCCACTTGCAGTCCCGAGACGGGTGAAAGGGAAAACTTTAGAACGAAATCTACTATTTCTGCTTCAAATGAGCCGACGGCCCACCGACACTCACCCACACAACCAAGACACACTTAACAGGAATAAACAGATATTGAAATATTACACGTTCAAATTATTCAACAAATATGCACCGAGTGGAGAAACTCAACGCTGAAAGTCAACTTGTTTTGTGTGTATCTTCATGTCCAGGCTCGGAGTCGGGCAGCCGTCCGGCCACCAGCACTCTGAACAGGTTCTCCGCCTTGCAGCAGCCGTCGTCCTCCACAGGCCCCTCCCTGGACTCGGACAGAAGAGTTCCTCAGAGGTGAGCGGCACATTTTCACCAACAAATGTAGTGCGTCTCTGCACAGACTTCGCACTCGTCCCTCTCCCCGTCGTTTCCCTGACTCTCCGTTCGCTCCACAGGAACAGCTCGAGTCGAGAACGCGGCGACCGCTTCGACCGCGGCGGCGGCGACCGCTTCGAGCGGCGGGAAGATCGCGATCGAAACCGCCTGCAGGTCACCAAACGCAGCTTCAGCCGGGAGAACGAGGAGCGCAGCCGGGAGAGAGAGCAGCGCGGGTCGGCCGATCCCGTCCGCCGAGTGGCGAGCATGACGGACGACCGAGACCGAGGCAGCAGAGAACGAGCCAGGAGCAAAGAGAACGGTGGGCGGCGGGACGTGGCTGTTGTATAGATGGAAATATGATACGTAATAACGCAAATTTAAAAACCATTATACTCGAAGGGACCAGAAGCAGGAAACGTGAGATTTTGAGGTTAACAGTCGCTCTGGGGTCGACAAGCCATCAGTATAAACACGGATACATCACAGACTCTCATCAGCTCGCATGCAAGCGCAGAATGTCTATAGTTTATTCTGTGGCCCCAAACTCATATTTTTCGGACAAATGACATTTCCAATACCACTTCTTTACTTAATAGGGAAAGACTAGGCTGTGCAGTTAACGAAAAAGAGAGTTTCACGAGCCAGTTATGCCGATATGAACGGTCGGTGGCAAAAATACAAGTCATCATTAAGTTTATGAAACTTTAAATACTCCTGCAGGTGTTTTCCATGAATTACTAAAAGTAAAAGAAAGAGAAAACTGTTTAGCCGCTGGAAAGAACCGTTTTTTCCCTCCGTCCTTTGAACTGTGACATTTTGACAGCCGGGAACTGTATTTGTACTGTGACACATTGGTGTTTTTTTATATTTATTTATTTGTTTTGTGTGTGAGCAGTGAAGCGGGAGAAAGCTGCCACCCCTCCACCTCCCCCGACCCCCACCAAGCCTGCCTTGACCGAGGAGGAGTTGGAGAAGAAGTCCACAGCAATCATTGAGGAGTACCTCCACATCAACGACATGAAGGTCCGCCGCGACACTCTGCTACTAAAACAGCGCAGAAACATTTACTGCACTCAGACAGAACTACAAGGAACCAAAACAGCCTTTTGCCTTCCGATTTTTATTTAACTTCATTTCTCTCGTCTTGACGTCTGCAGTGTTTCTAATTGCATGACGCCTGAACCCGTGTAATACCGAGCGGCGTTACAGAAGTGTTTGAGCACACACTGACAGCCAGGAGAGAACTGGAGATGCCGTATGAGTAACGCCCGTCTCACCCGTCCCTCTCTGTCCCTCTCTGTCCCAACAGGAGGCTGTGCAGTGCGTGCAGGAGATGAACAGCACTGAGCTGCTGTTCGTGTTTGTCCGAAACGGGCTGGAGTCGACGCTGGAGCGCAGCACCATCGCCAGGGAGCACATGGGCCTGCTGCTGCACCAGCTCATCAAGAACGGCCTCCTCCCCACGCAGCACTACTACAAAGGGTCAGTTTGAGCAAACTTTTCGGAGCGATCCGTTAGTGCAGAGTCTCCGATAAGGTTTGTAACAGCAGGATTCAAGATGAACGGAGGCCCGCAGGGAAAATCTTGACTTCAGTTCATGAATTAATCTCTGAAAGTTAATATTTTTGAAGCAGTTGGAGAAATTAAGAATTCTTGAAACCGCTCAAATCAGCCAAGAAAAAGTCGGTTTCCATATGTTTTGTGTCAATGCGGTGCCATGTTAATTAATCCTTCCATCTGTTGCGTCCTGTTCAACATTTGTTCTTTAACCTTTCGACGTGTGCGTGTTCAGGCTTCAGGAGATCCTGGAGGTGGCCGAAGACATGGCGATAGACATCCCACACATGTGGCTCTACCTGGCTGAGCTGATCACTCCCATGCTGCATGAGGGAGGCATCCCCATGGGAGAGCTGTTCGGGTTAGTTTCACCACTCGCGACCTTTTTTTTTTTTTTCCTGAAAAAGGTGAAGGAAAATAAAAACTGCAGCTGTGAAGCTAACTTGGTTTTTAATTTGATCTGCAGAGAGATCTCGAAGCCTTTGATCCCTCTGGGCAAAGCCGGAGTCCTGCTGGTCCACATCCTCACTTTACTCTGCAAAGGAATGGTAAGAGCTCATCACTGTGATCACCCATTATCCACTACACTGTGTGTACAGGGTGTTTAACATGTTTAATTATACAACAAGTGGTTCCGACCCGGAGATCTGATTGGTCAACTGTACATCTGGAACGTGCTCAAATCAGCGTGACATCACACCCTGCTCATCACGAGAAATATCACTCCGCCTCCTCAATGGGAATATACATTATAATATGCAATAAAATGTTGTTTTTACTTGTTATAGGTCTATTCAATACTAGTTTGACCGGTTATGTTTTAACACACGACACGGTGCAAAATTTGTTAAAATACATGAGTCCATGGATATCTGTTTTCAGTGGATATCTTATTTACAAGATTGAGCGAGCTCAGCAGTTTAGTGTTTCTACGTGCTGTGGTTATTCAGTTTGAGAAACGATGTCTAGAAAGCAATAAAATGGACTAGATCTTGTCTCTGTTGCTAGGGTCGTTGCTAACGGTCGGACTACTTGCTGGAGTAGTAAACATTGCATACATTACATAAGAGTCTACTGACTGACCTCATCACTGTCCTGCCAACAGTGACGTTAAAGAACAACCTCCAGTGTAATATTGCTTTAATCGAATTATTTTCATTCAGCAGTTTGATATAAAAAGTCACTGTTGAGCTCCAGATGTGTTAACGGCAAGTTGAACACCAGAAGAATGTAAATCAGTGACGTGTGTTTGTCCATCACTGTCCAACCATCTGTATCTGTCCTCCTTCAGAGCCATAAAAAGGTGGGAACGATGTGGAGGGAGGAAGGCCTCCGGTGGAAAGACTTCCTGCCCGAGGACGTCGACGTCAACAAGTTTGTGACAGAAAACGTGAGCGGTCACAGTACATTCATCCAAAACATTCATCCAAATGTCAACCAGGGATGACATTTGTTAGACGTCCGACCTTTTATTTGTCGGAGTCCTCAAATTAATAACAAAAATAACTGGAAGTTAAAGCTCAAGTTGGGTCTAAAGTCTCTGTTCTGTCAGAAAAAACAAAAAATCTTCAGAGAAACTTTTTTCTAGATCTCTGACCTTTTATAAAATTAACCTAAATTACTTGTATTTTTAATTGTCTAATCCATCCTTCTTTTTTCTGCTGCTTTTCCAGGTCCAGATTGATGATGATTAATTATTATTACTCATTATTATTATTGGAGCTGCAGTTAACACTGTAAAACTGTTAAATAAAAAAATAAAAATACCCATCACAACTTCAGGGCTCAAGTTAATGTGAGATGTCTGGATTTTTTTCTGGTGAACAATCTAAAACTTCACTTATATTTAATTCGTTATAACGTGACACAAGAAAAAGGAAGAACGTTTCACAGTCGAGGTCTTTGAGCTTCAAATGTTTGACAGACTCATTGACTTTCCACTTCAGTTGAAATTCTTCTGAGAATCTTTGCTAAAAATGTAAAAGATGCGAATGTATTAAGTTCTTGCTTCTGGAAAATGGATATTGTGTTTGTTGTGAAAAAGTGTTTTGAAGCCGTGACCGCTGAGCCTGCTGCTCCTCTCCGTCCGCAGGATGTGGAGTTCACGCTGG
Organism: Embiotoca jacksoni; assembly: GCF_022577435.1. NCBI lineage: Eukaryota > Metazoa > Chordata > Actinopteri > Embiotocidae > Embiotoca > Embiotoca jacksoni. The sequence continues at coordinate 2,981,587 of NW_027185274.1, forward strand.
GCGACGAGTCGGAGGACAGCAGGAAGAAGGAGCTGGGCTCGGCCGAGCTCAGCAAACAGCTGGAGCGGCTGATCCACGACAAGGCCGACAACCAGAGGATCTTCGACTGGGTCGAGGTTCGTGGTCCGACCTCATCTTCACCTCTCCGTTCCGCTGACGGCTTAAAATGAGGCCCGTACGGATATCTGTGTCGACACGAGTTGAAATCGCACTTTTAATGGGGTCAACACAGAACAGTTTCAGGGTTCCAAACACGAGACCAAATCTGCCGTCAAATACAACTCGTTTTACCAGTGGAGTCTGCAACATATATATATATATATTTTTTTTTATGTTAGGACTCACAAAAGGACAATTTGACCCTTAATGTTGCCAAGTCAAGTCTTCCATTTTTCTGCACACGTGTGAGCGGACATGTCTTGTCTCCGCAGGCCAACCTGGACGAGCAGCAGACCTCCTCCAACATGTTTGTCAGAGCGCTGATGACCTGCATCTGCCAAGTAGCCATCATCTGTGAGTCCATCTGCACACACGGCGCTCATTACAGACTACTAGAAGTGGATGAGATTTCACCGATCACTGTAACGATGTTGTTGGTGCTGAAGGAACGAACGTGTGCCAGTGAGGCAGAGGATGGAGTCCGGGTGAAAGCGACCACTGCAGCTAACATGAGAAACTGTCCCGCTGCAGGTGAGAACCCGTTCAAGGTGGACGGCGATCAGATGAAGCAGAGGGCCGAGCTGCTGCACAAGTACCTGAAGGACGAGCAGAAGGAGCTGCAGGCTCTCTACGCCGTGCAGGCTCTGATGGTGGAGATGGAGCAGCCGGCCAGTAAGTGGCTCATTCAAGCTCACCTTGTCCTTTTCCACGCCGCATGCTTGATATTTTGTTGCCGCTTTCTGCGCTACCACAAA
>NW_027185274.1:2985000-3035000 GCF_022577435.1 Embiotoca jacksoni
CCACGCAAGAGACCCAATAACAACAAAGGGAACGGTCAAAGTCGTCATATTCACATTTAAAGTGTAATTAAGTCAGGATGTCAACTCAAAGCCTCGTTTTGATCCTCTTCCGTTTGCCCTGTTAAAGTTGGTGTTACATGCTCAATACTTCCTGTATCCGTTTCAAATTAAAAGTCCTCTACTACTACTGCAGAAAACCTTCATTTCTTCACGGGGCTTTTATTGTGAAATATTTGCAGGAACCTGTTCAGATTAACACCTGACAATAACGCTAAAGATGAGCTATCCAGAACAGCCTGATTTGTTTACTTTATTCAATTAAAACAATGGAAATATACATAATTTACTGTCTCATAAACTTGCCACCGCTGTGATTACGTAACGAGCCACAGCGTAACCATGAGTGCGCTCTGGTACTTCAACAAATAGCTCTGCCTGCCCGGTTATACTAAAATGCTTTTTTTTTTTTTTAATCAAATTCAAAAAGATAAAGATATTATTGTGAATGATATGATACGGCACACCCCAGAAGGATAAACCGTTTGGTTACAAGATGGTCGAACGGCCAAACAGACGCATGAAAGGATCCCGCCGAGTTTGCATTCTGTCCAGGTTTTCCCGATTTTAACCATTTTATTATTTTTCTTTGCACTCAGCGCATTTACAATCCAGTACAAATGAGGGGCCGAATGTCATTTCATTTCATGAGTTGGGGTCTTATTTACAAATAGCTGCCTTAAGTTTCAGTCAACATTCAAACACCGGTGAGACAATTACAGCAAAAATAAGTCAACAGAACGGAGTAAAATCCTCCAAACAAATAAATAGAAAATACAAACATTTTAGTCTGTAAGCAAAATTGCACTTAGAATTAGAAAATCGATGAACTTCAGGGTTCCTACTGCAAGTCAAATGTCAAATTTCCTCACTTTCACTGACCTAAAACTGCTTTCATGACCCATAATGTACAGAAACACAGTCCATCTTTCTGTTCACCAGACCAAACCCAGTCACATTTTATTTCTGAAAATTTGCGAGCTTTATTTAGTAGTTCGCTGGTGTTTTCAGTACAAAATGTCATTTTGTTTAACTGCTTTAATATTGAACTGTGCAAACATATTTCTTCTTAAATGGAACTAAAATGAATGAATTTCCTCGACATGCCCCAAAAGACTCTCCTCCGCTGGGCTTGTTTTACAGCCCAAGCTCCTGAAGTTGTCATTTTCCTGGCATGTCTGCCTTTGATAGAGCAGCTACAGAAAAAAAAAAAAAATCCTCTTGACTGAAGTGAGGTGGAAGGTGGAAACAACCACTCAGGAAAATATAGTTCAATTAAATATTTGATGTAAAATATAACGTTTTAATGAATGGAAACTACAATTTAAACATGCTACAACGTAACATGATATTCAAAAAAGATCAAAGTCCCCAACTTTCCATGTCTGGAATCAACTTGTTATAATTCCACGATAATCCAGAAATTCCATGAGCAGTAGGAACCCCGCAATTAAATTCATAAAAACATCAGCGAGCAGATGCTCCTTTTAATGGGAGTAACTAGACGACATATGTAGATCTTTATTAGTTTAGGCCTCTTTTTTTTTTTTCAAAACAGCACAAACCAGACTTCTAGAAGTGGAAGTGTACATTTTAAACTTTTTTTGGGGGGGAAATCACACGGACACAGACCAGACAAACCGGCGGACTCCCTGCTTTTTACTTTTACCGGCATCGTCCGCCGTCACTGAACACTGTATGGATTTCAACGTGGGCGTGACACACCACCACCACCACCACCACCACGATGGCCTGAAGTTCAAGGACAGCGAGGAACCGTATGTGATGGCCGAGTGCCGTCACGACACAAAGTGCACGGAGGGTTTCCCCCGCGCTTCTTTACGTCCCGAGACTCCTCTTCGCTGAGAGTCGGAGCTTCCTCTGCGACCTGCGGTGATGCACGGAAGCCCTGATCTAAAAAGATGAAATCGCTGTTGTGCCAAACACCTCTGGCACGTACTCGCATTACAATCCCGTCTTCTGACTCGTATGAAGGAGGAGAGACGTCCCGGATGTGCGGCGGCTCGAGTGTGTGCGCGTTGCGCTCGTGTGATTTCGGCCTTCCTCTCTCGGTCCGAAGGAACCGTCGTACAACCGAGGACATTCACTCGAGAACGGCGCTCCAGCACAATTCAAAGTGCTTCACAGTCACAAAAGCAACGCAACACAAAGTCTTTTATGTGTTCACTCCGCTACGTTTGTCTGGATTGCTTTTGAAGATGACAGTTTTTCATCCTCTCCCCGTCCGGTGTAAACCAAACATCTCCAGCTGCGTTGACTTGGAATGTTTTGAACAAACTTGAAGGATCAAATTGGACTTTTTCTTCAAGCTAAATAAACTGCTAGAGTCGAGTACACCACTAAAAATTATATTTCATAGTGAAACACTGACGGGAGAATTTTACAGCACAACAAGTATTACCTTTGGTACTTTGAGTATATTTTACTGCTCTACTTCGTAGTGGAGCATTTTCACAGTGTGGTGGAGCTGGAAACTCCCAGAAACCTTTGCTGCTGTGTCTGTGTCGTGTCCTGTCGTGTCGTATCGTGTCGTGTCGCATTGTGTTGGCACAAAGCTGCTCCCTGTCTTCTTTGTCAGAGTATATGTACAACAGAAAGTCCTTCTTTTACCAGCTGCCATCAGACTGTACAACTCATCTGCGTTTGCTCAGCCTGTGCAGACAGAACTGGACCAAACCGGTTTTCTGTTGGTAATTTCCACCATTCAGCTCTTTGCACACCAGAATCCAGAATCTTTTGCACTTTGGCGTATTTAACTGTGTATCGGGCCTGCGTGTGATCTATACACACCGTTAGACTCGCACATACACCTGTAATATACATGACTGTGTATTTCGGTGTTTTTACCTTGTATTTTAATGTATCTAGCAGTTATGGCACTTTTTTTTTTTTTTTTTTAAAGGTATTTTAAGGCACAGAGATCAGCGCAGCAACACCTCTCCTCCAAACACAATCCATTTTTAAGTTTACTCTTTAGTCTGGTAACAGGGTTTACAGGACGGACGTGTCCTGAAACATATTTTCTCGATTATAGCTGCTCACTGAGTAAACATCAACACAAACACACACACACACACAAAAAACCTCAAATTAAAATACAAAATTAAAGCAAAACAAATCTGCGTTGGTGTTTTCGTTCTCGGTTTTCTGCAGAGTTGAAGTGGGCGGGGCTTAATCGGAAAAAAAGTTCTTTTTGTTTATTTGTTTTTCAACCGCCCTTAAATTTGCCTCCGGGGATCAGTGAAGTGATCTATCTATCTAATCCACATCTTGTGATCGGGCCAGCACTGCAGTCTCTGCTTGGCACAGGAGACATGCCGACTGTGAGAAAGTTGGCAGTTCCCGTTTCTGGACTCCTCAGACGCACCATGATCTCTGAGGAGAGGGTGAGTGGGCACCAGACACAAATAGAAAGCGTGGTCGTGCGTCTCGGTCCAAAAGAGTTTGTGTGCTCAGCAAACTTTGCTTGTACAAATAAAACGCAGTGAGTCACAGACTCCCTTTGGACCGAACCGGCCTGACTTCACATATTCTGTGTCCATCGGCACTCCAAAGCAATGAGTCCACAGCGGGACCCCAGCGGTACACCTCCACCTCTGAGTAACCGCAGTCGGGGTCGGGCCGTCGCTTTTAATTGCCGGCAGCAGCTCATCTCGCCCGGTACGAGAGCCGCTGCGCCTCCGGGACCTCCTGATCTTTGACCTGCTCCCACTCGGCCCGCGCCGTCACCGTGCTTTTTTTTTTCACGTGACGTTCTCGCACTGTTGCGTCACTCGTGCACCTATCGTTGCTTTCCATGTAATCCTTCCGGAGCGTATTTGCGCAGGGTTTTGGGGGGGCTGGATAGGCCTCCGGGCAGCCGGCAGTTCTTTATTCCCGAGAGGAAAAACCCTTCGACAGCTTTATGACACGGCACACCTGCTGGAAGGTGTGTTGGTTTTTCTCTCTCTCCCCCTTTGTGGATCAGCTGTCAATCTGATGGTTTGAGTGATTTCTACTCCAAAGAAACAGTTCCCTCTGCAGCAGTGACGCATAAACGCAGATCAAACGCCACAAAACTGTCTGAGCACGTTCTAGTTTCAAGTAGCTGTGCCCACACCTCAAAAATAAAATAAAAAAATAAAAAATAGCCAATGAACTGATTTACATTTACAAAATGTGTCATAAATTGCATTAAAATGAGAACTTAAAGATGTCTGACTTTGTTAAATGTCTATGGCCTAAACGTGTGTTTCTGTGTTCTCGTGCTCCGTTTCATCGACACGTGTTGTTAAAGCCAGCTGGAGGCAGACTTTCAGCTGTGATCCAATCACATCAGGACGGATCTCTCAGTCAGGTGGAAACAGCCTCGTTCAGTGACAAAACGCTTCTTTTGGTTTCCACATTCTCATATGAACCCCAGAAACAACTTCTTTGGCTTTTTTCTCTCCTTCAAACTCAAATCCAAACGGTTTCATTCTCCTTTTCCTCCCCGTTTTGTTGTTTTCAGTCTTCGTGCGTTCATCACTCTTCCTCCTCTGCGGTTCCTCCATCCCTCCACTCGGTGGCACTCCTGTGATCAGCCCTTGCCGCCATCATTGCCTGCTCCCGTCCTCCCTGTGCTTTCCAACCTCATTATTTCCCTGTTTCTTTCAGTGCGAGTGCTTTCTCGTGTTGTTCTTCTCACCTAAAGATCGCCATCTTCAAGAACCTTTTTGCAATACCGCATCTCTCCTCGTGAGAGTTGTTGTTGGAACAAATGGGTTGATTTTATTCATGCCTCCTCGAGCATTTTCATTCAGTCTTACAATAAAATACTTCGCAGGTCTTCCTCTCTGGACATGCTCGCCCTCCTCCTCTTCTTCACTTCCCGATCTCCCGCCGCCTCCTCACCGGAGTTCCTGCTCCTGCCTCCTGGTTGAGTCCACATCGTAACATCAGCGCCCCCTGCTGCTCCCGCGGTACAAACAAGACATCTGCAGATTTCCTGTTCTGGTAGTTTTGGTAAAATGACAAATAATAATAAAAAAAAATATGAATGGCAAATAACAGTAATGATGTGCTCATTTCACAGGATGAATTGTCTTTAATCCTTTAGAGTCAGACCACTAGAGTGTAGCTCAGATAAAACAGCATCTTCAGCTATTTAGACTTAAAAACACTTTACGTAAAAACAAGTTAAAAAAAAAAAAAATAAAACAGCCAAAGAAAATGGTTCCTCTGTTCTGTCAGCTGTCTCTACTGTCTGAAGACTGACTTCTTGTTCTTTGCCGGCTCCTTCTAAGAAATTCTCTGAATCCGCAACGCCACTCTGGGAATTTCACCGAGAACACTCAAACACACAAGCTCTTTCAGGAAGAGGGCGCCGAGACGTGAGTTTATAGTTTCAAATGGAACATTCAGTAAAAAAAATTGCCTGATTAGTAAAAAAAAAAAAAAAAAAAAAAAAAAAAAAAAAAAAAAAGCCAAGTTAAAAGTGAGTTTCTTTATTACAATATGGTGTTACAAAAACTTTAAAATGACTATGACACTGACTACATCACCAGAACAGGGGAGGAGGCCCAAAAATGCTGACAGGAGGGTGGAGTGAAAAGGTCCTGGAGTGCTTCACCGTCACCCGTATGGAAAACACTCACAGCAAACATGGCATGTAGGAGATAACCTAATTTAAAAAAAAAAGAAAAAAAAAAAGGAGACCTCCACCTTGTGGCCAATATATTTGCTCCAGCTAATGCTCGAGCACACACAAGATACATGAATACAAAACTATAATCTGGAAGGCTCGCTATTTGGGATGGGCCATAACCAAAATCAAATGAAGTCAAGCAATCAACATGAGATAACAAAAGAAGAAACCAACTTATTAACAACTCAAAATAGCTAGTGGGAAATAACCAGGTGGGCCTCACTCACGACATGTGTATCTTGATTTAGCCGTGATCTTTCCCTTTTCCCTTTTAGTGATCGCCGTTTCCTCCTCAAATGACACGACCGAGGCCTCAGCCTCCTCCCGCCCTCTTCTCGTTCCTCACAGCTCTCCCACAGGTGGACTTCTGCCTGTTTTGTTACAAAAATGTCTCCAGATTGCCGTACCGATTTCCTCCTCCTCCTCCTCCTGCAAATGCTCCCTCGGCATCCCATAATAACTGCAGCGGTATGCTGACTGCTGAGTCAGCCCCTGGAGCTTCTCCCAGTCTGACTTACCAAACACTCATTTTGAGATTCCACCACATGGCCTCACTTCCCTTCTTTCTACCGCCCAGCAGGAGACGGGCGAGTGACGGCCGCCTGCTGTGGGAGCAGTTCACACTTCACGGAGATTCACTCCAGCCGAGTTCTTAGACACTTATGTAATTATCTTATGTGGACTCAACTCAGGAGCTCTACTTAAAGCACCGCTTTCAAACACTTTACATAAAACAAAGTTATCGGTATGCAAACATTCATCAACTTGGAAGATCAGAGTTCTTTCGTGTGGATATTTCTGGCCACATCGCCGTCTTGTTGTTGAAATAAATCAGCTACAAAAGGGCTCCAAGCAGCACAGCTGTTTCAACTGGTTTTACAACTTTAGAGCCACCTCGTTCTCGTTGGAAATAGTTGTAACGATTGCTGGACGTGAATATAACAATTTATTGAACACATTTTATTTTAATTCAATAATTTCACTTAACAACCAATCTCTAAATTAAGAGTCTGTCCGGTATTTCTCGTGCTGCTGGCTGGTCCTCCTCTTCCTCCTCCTCCTCCTCCTGGAGTGTCTTGAGGACAATCAGGACAGTCTGCTCTTTGCTCCCTAAAGCAATAACCGCAAAGTTAGTTTAGTTTTGCTTTACATCACCTGCTAAATTGCTACTGACTACAATTTCCCTACCTAGCGAAATAACCCAGTTCAGTTCAGATGTGTGATCACTGACATCGTTTGTTCCAGACATAAAAGTAATGTTTAACAGTCTTTAAACACTGCAGGCGTCACAACCTGTTTCAATGAGTTCACCTTGGACCATTTATGTATGTAATTTGAAGTAAAGCGTGAATTATGAATACAACCACCACAATCTTGGTAAAATATAAACCAACGTTTGAACTTGTTAAGTTTGAAAGTGAAAGCCAGAAAGGCCCCAGTTTCAGAGGCTGTACCATCGGTCAGATCTGCATACGAATAAAAAAAGAGTTCTAGTTGATGCAGCAGAGGCAGATATTTCCTGACTTTTAGCCCCAAAACACAAGATCCTACATTTCCCATCATGCAATTTAGGAGCGTCTTCAGTTTTAAACTGTTATTCAAAAATCCTTCTAACCTTCTCATGACACAGGCACTTTGTTACAAAACTGACATCTTAAGCCATATTTACGGAAATGACATCATGAGGGTTATTTTTCTTGTCCTCATGACATCATCACCATTACTTTATTTTACCCGATGACATCATCAGGGTTATTTTTGTTTTACTTGATGACATCATCAGGGTTATTTTGGGAACCCACGTAAATTAAACTGAAATCCCTGTGGGTTTGTTTTCAGTCGTTTCCCTCTGCAGTAGCCGTTCTCGTCCAGCAGAGGGCAGTGGTGGAGCTGCCGACAGACAGAGCGCTGAGATCGCACACGGCCTCATTCAATAGGAAAAAAAACACACTACCCGGGCAGATGAAAACTGCTTTTGTTTGTTTTGGTTTATCATTTTTTCCAAGAGCTCTGATTGTGTTCTAATTGTGTATATTTTCTTCTCAACCTGAGTTGGTTGCAAAGGGGAAAACAAGAAAAACAAAACGGACTAACAACATTTGACAGAGATTAATTCACTTAACCCTTGCAGTGTTAGTCTTCACACATTTGGCACTTTGTGTATTGTAAATCTGAACATGTAACAAACTGTGTGGACCAAAGGGGGATTTAGTTTATTTTCAGAACAGGTTAATCAACTGCACTTTTAAGTAGCGACTCTTATGTTGTTTTCACTTTTACTCCTCCGTGGAAAGAAACCAAGACTTGTGCATATCTCTTTATAGTGTGATAAGGACGTGCTACATTGTGTTATACTTTGAAGCACATTGTGTAAAAAAAAAAAAGAAAATTCCTAGTTGTAATCCTGTGTGCCGGAGTTAGATGTTCAGTTTACCTTTAATATAGGCCAAATCTATTTCAAAATAATATTTTTATTGAGTGTTTTTTCAAAATCCAACTCTGATCCTTTGAAATGCTAAAATACTGTTTGATGATTCATCTTCAGCTCTCAGGCATGTGCATACATTTATCCAATCAAATGTGGTCTGAGGGAAGTAGCTCCTTCCATGAAATAAAAAACACACTTGAGCTGACATGTTACTTGTGGTGAGCAGCCAGCAGATGAAGAGAAAAATCTTTGTTTACATTTCTGAAAGGCTGCAGCTGTGCAGTTGTTTAGCCCACAGTTCTGTTAGTTACACAGCAGCAGACTGTCTGATAAAGGTGCTAACTGGTGGTTCTGTGGAGTGAGGAGGAGGAGATCCAGTTTTAGTTTCACAAAAACATTTGACCACAAAGTTCTTCAAAGAAACTTTTCTACAAACAGTTCGGGAGGAACCTTTAGAGGAGCCTCGAAGAACCGTCCTTGTGGTAAAAATAAAGGGTGCTCCAAAAAACGTTGTAAAAAAAAAATTGGTTCTTTAAAGCAACATTTTAGGGAGATTTCTCTGTGGGCTAATTGGTTCAGGGAAGAACCTCGTTTAAAGGGTTCTTTAGCAATTTTTCTGGATAAATTGATCTTTAATGATTTTAAATCCAATTTTGATTGGTATGTTGGGAAAAGTAATTCAATGTATTTAGTAGTCGCAGTAACAGCCAAAGCATGAACACAAGACAAACTAGGAAAGATACTTTGTATTCCTTTTAAAAAGCGACATACTGACTAAGTGCCACTGTTTGTGAAGACTGTGTTTTATTATCAGTGAAGTCCCCCTATGTGTCATTTATGTCTTATGCTTGCGGGTCTCTCCCGGCTCCATTAGAACCACGAACTTAAACAAAGAACCCCTCGAAAGTCCTCCTCCCTTCTGCTTTCAAAACTCTTGTGTGTGTCCACACTGTGTCTCGCGCCGCCTCAGATGACCCCGACTGATCCCGGAGTGCTCTCTGTGGCATCACCAGACGCTTTCCACATGAGCCTGTGACGGGGCCAGAGGGGAGCGTGCAGCACACGGCCCCTCCGTCTGCTGCCGCCAAGGCCAAGGGTGAAGCGCTCTGGCTCGGAGTCGTGAGCAGCTATAGGCTCCAGATCCAGACAAACAATCCTCGTTCCTCCTGCTTCAGACATCTGCTGCGGCCCGCACTGTCACAGTGGAAAACTGCAGCGTATGGCTGGCATGCACGCGGCATTATGCCTCACCACATTACGTGCTTGGATTAAAAAGATGATGTATTCGATCTGCCTTGACAGCTCTCGCTCTTCTCTGAGCACTTAGGTCTTATTTGCTCGGAGATCTTAGGGATACTGTACAACCACCCAGATTATTATGTAGCTTAGTTGTGGTTTTCTTTTTGTGATCTAATACCTGAGGTTTTATCTCCTCTTTCTCTTATTTGCTTAATTTTTTTTTTTTTTTTTTTTTTTTACCACAATAACCACTTTGGGAAGGCTGCAGTGGAACAAGTAAAGAATCAGCAGCCACGCTAGCTGCTCTGTGCTGTAAGGTTATATTTATACTACATTCATGTCATATAAACCAGGTCATAATTACAAGCTGCAGAGTGGGACAAATCATTCAGCTTCTGAGTTGCAATTCCAAGTTGGAGATATCAGGGATTTCTGACAGATATGCTTATTTCCACCCGGCGAAAAGCGCTGTAGTGTTAAGTGTTAAAGGACCGCTGGCAGCATGGCTGCAAAAGGCCACTGCTGCCACTTAAATATAAACCAATATTCTGCTCATTTAAATGAAAATAAACACTGTTTCTTTGCTTGACTTGTTAACAAACCACCACAAATACAAAGCCTGGTATTACCAGACCCAAATTCATCTGGTGAATATACGGATCGGACCACAATCCTTCGGGGATTGTTTCCAGTCTCCAGCATCCTCTATGGGGGTAGACCTCAAGTTGTTTTTGAAACGGTCTTTAACCAAGCGGCATTGACCGCCATATACTGTATGTTGTATGCTGAAACTCTCCCACGGCCACCATTGTTGGAACTAGTTCAACATCACAGCGTTTAGCCGCTCCTACTGGTCAGCTGTCCGTGAACAGGGTTTCCACACTATAATCACAGCAAGTGGCTGGAGTCAGATTAACAAACATGTACAACACAGTAAAAACAAAAGGCTTATTTGCTGAACAAAATACAAAGTAAAGCACAATGTTTTTTAAATTGTATTTGTTATATGACTAGCCTGACATTTCTTCTCGCTATAGCTGAACAATAACAATAAATAAAGCAACTTGTTCTGTAAATAGTTCTCTTACACTCATGATCAAAAATACCAAGATATCACTTTCAGGCTTAAATGAACAACTTCCAGTCAGTTCACAGCCACTTCCGGTCTAAGCGCCGCTCACTTCCGGATTATGGACTGGATTTCCTAAACATGGCGCAGCTCAGGCGTTTAAACAAGGGAACACTAAGAACACCTGGTCAAACCCGGACACACTCGGTCGTGTTCTTCTTCTCCTCCAAAATGTGTCCTTTCAGTTCACTGTAAACTTTGAGCAAAAAAAACCTCTCAAAATGCTTCAAAGAAAGAGAAGAAACTGAATCAGTAGTTATGCCTGTTACTTTGGCGTCATATACTTTAAAAGGACATAAGAGAGATAATAAACACGCTTTGTGGCAAAAGAACAATTGATGGTGACATTTGTTCTTTCAAAAGAAAGTAATAGGTTTTGTTACAGAGTCTGTATGCGTGTCCTGCACCAAAGTGAACGGATTTAATTGTATTATCCTTCAGTTTTAAACAATACAAAAAGGTACTGCATCTCATAGTAACATCCACATGAATGCCAGGACCCTTATCACAGCTGGCATTAAGGGTTTCAACATGTTCTGTCACTGTAGCTCTGCTGCGGGCTCGGACCACACAGCCTTCGCTCCCCACACACACCACGACATCAGTAAGTGTTTCTGCCCCAGTGACCCTGTTACTGGTTGATTGGTTGTTCTTTCTTGGACCACAAACCAGGAACATCCCACCAGAACTTCAGAGATGCCACAGCCATCACAATTTAGCCCTCGTCGAAGTCGCACAGATCCTCACCCTCGCCCATTTTTGTCTGCTTCACGTTCATGAACCTCAAGAACCGGGTGTTCTCTTGCTACACGATATATCCCACCTCCGAGCAGGTGCCATTGTAACAAGATAATCAGTGTTATTCACTTCACCTGTCAGTGTACTGGCTGAGCGCTTCATGTGAATACAAAGTGAATGGAAATTCACCCAAGTCGAGACAAACTATTCCCTTTTGTTTTCTAACAAGCTGAAGTCCTCGCGACGATTCAGTGACACTGTTTGACTGTCAGTTAAACGTCCTATTGTGACCGACTTCAACCAGTCGAGTGAGAAAAAGACCCTGAGGATAAGGATGTGACGTGGGAGGTCCGGGAACGGCAGGAGAAAGATCCGAGAGAGACGACACGACGGAAGGATGAAAACATCATGATGCAAAGTGTCTGTTGGGAGGATTTCAGTGGTGAGAACAGCCGGGTGGCTTTTCTCTGAAGTCAGCACTGAAAAGCAGGCAGACACACACGCACACACACACGCACACACACACACACACACACACACACACACACACACACACAAACACACACACACACACACACGCACACACACACACAAACACACGCACACACGCGCACACACACACACACACACACACACACACACACACACACGCACCACTAACTCACAGCCTCATTCACAGACAATCAATATGCACGAGGCTTGCTTCTACACAACACTAGACATTCGTTGCATGCACACTCACAGCATGGCAGCTCTGAGTCATGTTCAGTCGAAGGTGTCTCACCGAGATCAGCTTTCGAACTTTTTGAGTAACAGACATTTTACTGTCTGTGGTGACAGCTTATAGATAGACCTTCCCCACTCTGCTTCCAGTCTAAGTTAAACCAACCATCTTTTGGCTGAGGCTTTATATTTAATGGAAACACATAAAGGTGCCATTGATCCGTTCATCCGACTTGTAGCAAGAAAACGAAGCGTGTTTATCAAAAATGTTGAATTATTCCCTCAAGTAGCAGCAGAGAAACAGGGAAAATGAACTGTTATTTTGTTTTTTAGACTGACAGGCAAGTGATCTGCACTGCATTAAACCCATCAACTTCAATTCTACGGTTCTCCGTGGGATTGATTTGAGGCCAGCTGCTCGGGGAGACCATGGTCTACTTTTCACAATGAGCCTAATTTCCTCCAGGCCTTTATTACTGCCTGAGTCTGCTTGTTCATGTTGCAACATGCTGTTGACGCTGTTATAGGTGAGATACACAGCTCTAATTTGGACGAGGATGCTGAAAGAGGAAATAAAAATTGATAACAGCTAAATAAGCCTTGTTCTGTATAGGTGGGGGTTGCTGTGGTTATAGTGAAACCTCTGAGTGCTACATGAGTCCAAACATGCCCTCATCATCACGAGCTGGCCTGCGGTAAGTGGCATTAGATGTAAGAAATAAGCCTGCTAACCCGCTCGTTTGGGTTTAATCCATAAATCCAGCTGCTGCCTGCTAATGCCTGCTGTAAGCTACCTTTTCATTAAAAATGAATGATATGCAAAAGGGAAATCCAAATACCATATTAGTTTAGTTATGTATTCAAGTTTATCACATTAATCAAAGGCAAAAGACAAAAAAAAAATGGCTCCATAATGGCCATAGTATATTGTCTCCGAGATGTGCTTCTAATTATATATCCTTCTTAAATACTATTACAGAACAGGGACATTAGAATCAGTGCGCCTGTACACTGGTTGTCCCACACTTCAAGTGCAAGTCAATAAACTGCAGAAGCATCAGACAGTCGTGACAGTCGGCTCAGTATAAAAGTATGTGAGGCATGAAGTGGCCTCCACCCTGCCTCGGCGTGAAGAGCTGGACTTCAGCAGGAAGTCAAGTAGTGACACGTACAAAATAAAAGCCTGAAGTTAAGCTTGTTTAGGGAAAAAAAAAACATTTTGCCAACATAACACACACACAAAAGCCCTTTTTAATATTGCTCATTAAGTTGTGATATAACTCAACTCAATTCACATTACAGGCAAAAGCAATGAAAAGAAAAGAGCGTTTTCGGGAGGTGTTTCTTTGTGGACTTCGTGACCGGATGTTGCGTTTGTTCTTCTGGCTAACTTGACGCCAGTCACCTTTCGCTGATCCCGACCCTCCAGCCAATCAGCGGCTGTCGGGGACTCACGAGCGGCGATAGTATCCACAAGAGACGGCTGCAGGCAGGAGGAACAAAGAGAGCCGCCCGCTGCATCGTTAAGACGGACAAATACCGACTCGGTTTCGGTAGGTCACTTTCCCCCCCCCCCACCACCCCCCGAAATACTCCTTTGTAATGATCAGACGAGCCTCTCCGTGTTGACTCATCATGGTTGGTTGTGTTGAGGGGAGAGAAAACTTGGCGTCGTGAGAGGATTCATCGGGTCGTCGCTCTCGAAACCTTCCTGCCTCCGATGCGCTCTGCAGGAAGGTGCCGTGTGGTAAGTTTTTGTTTCTCTTCTGTTAAACTGTAATTTATGTGTCCGAAACTATCTCAAAAACGACCCGACTGTGGTCACGTGTCGCTCTACAATAGGTGGAACAGAAAACTCCTCAAACTTTTGTGTGTTGTGTTTTCTGAAGCAGCGAAAGCGGCCGACGCGTTCCTTTCGCGCACAGACTGGAGACGAGTTTCCGAAACTCGACTGACTATTGTGACATTTTAGTGCCTCGTTGCTTCGCGACAAGTAAACGCACCAAAAGTGCCCCCCCCCCCCCCAAAAAAAAACCCAAAAACCAAAAAAAAGGTATGCCCAAAAAAAGGCTGCTCTGATATTTCCTCAAACCGATGCAAAACCCTTTGAACAGGTAGGACAGGTGCTGCTGCAGCAGTAGGTGAGTCGGTTCAAATCCAGCCTTTTTATCGGCTTCCTGACGAATTAAAAGTCACTTGTTAGGAAGACATTCATGCGGAGAAGCATTAGTGCCGCATTAAGTGCATCAAGCTGTGTTTTAATAGGGCAGCCTGTATAGATGATGAACTGCCAGAATTTGAATGGAGATCGTGGCAGTTTTTGTTTTTTTTCCCTCCATTCAAGAGAAGACGGTTCACATTATGTAATCTCTACTGTTGCAAACCTTTCAGCTGCCGTTTTAAAAGAACCCTTTTTTTTTTTTCCATTACCTCATTCATCCATTAAACAAATAATAGTTGTCCTTGGAGTTTGTATCTCCTCACTTGCTTCCAGGTGAGCCAGCAGGGTAATTAAAGGCACTAAGCAGTAGGATCTGCACTGTTTGACTTAACTCACAGCCCATTTGATTTGAAGTTCCCCCCCGCTATTCAAAGCTAAATGCTGCGCCTGTAAGCACACCATCTGCTTTGCCCTCCTGGGCATTGGCAGGCTACAGTCCAGATCAAGTGTTGTGAGAGATTTGTGTGGGTGGACCACAGCAGATGGTGAGATGGAGAACATAGCCGGCTGATGTGGTAGCTCGGCTAATGATTGTGGTTGTTGGTCTCATTTTTCAGTTGTGTTTGGCATAATAAACAAAAGCCACAGTCTTTCAACATGTACGCAGTTTCTCCAGGAGAACTCCCATCATGGGCAGTGTGATGAATGGTTTGAATGCTAATGAGCCTCCGTACACTGTTGAAAGCCAGATCATAGCCTCTCATCACAGAGGAACTGTTAACCCCAACACTGTACTTCCAACCATCTGGGGTTTGACCCTCTGGCCATTAACGACATCAGTTGACCTCCCTGTCACCATGAGGGTGGGTGGCAGGAACAAGCCCAGGTCCACGGCATTCGGAGGTAAACACTTGAGCTCTGTATTAGGTTTAGTTCATTTTGAGTCCAACAGGAAACTAATACAAAGGGCACCGGGCACCCTTGCTAGATAAAAAGTTTTTGATTCCATTGCAGCCGTCTGATGGAAATGTTTTTGTGCATGCATGCTGTGTCTGTGTGTGGTACCCATGAATTGGAGTTTTAAGCTGAAATACTAACTGTTATTGTTCACAGAGAACTATTTGACTATTACTCAAAAACATGTTTTTGTCATCATCTTTTTTTGGCTTGTGGCCAGCAGACAGCTTTGAGGTGTATTACTGCCACCATCTGGCCATAGTAATGTATTACCACCAGGCTCTGATAAAAAAAAAACAACAACCCAACAACCCAGAAAAGTCAATAGTTGTATAAACATGTCAATTCCCCCAAAAATGATGACTATTAGGGAATTCAAAAACCTGACCCATCCCTTGCAGTAGCAATTTACAAAATGTAAATTGCAATAATTCAGTTAAGACAAACTTGCCCAGATTATTGGGTGCACCTAACCAATACCGATGCAGCAGTTACACTATCCAACCATCTGACGGAGTTTGGACAGAGTATAAATCCGGCTGTACTCTCTCCTTCAGTCTCCTGCTGCTGTCAGAAACCCGGCTCTGCTTATAAAGGTCAATGAAGGTTTCAGCTCGATCAGCTCCTTTTGCTCTAGATGTGGATGGTACATCCATCCCTAACAACACTTGTTTGTGAAGATTTGTATGACTAAAAGGCTGCAGTTACCCCTGAATTCAGACAGCATATTTGACTTAGTCAAATTTTTTACAATTTTGTTGTTGGTTGACTAAAAGAAGACGACTAGCAGGAGATTTAACGTTTTTCCTCTTGTTGTTGTTTGCATTTAATTGTGGAGACGGCTTTCCAGTAATAGCCTGTAGTGACTTAGACGGTGTTCAATGAACTGCTGAGAACAGCCACTTTGCAGTCATGTTTGTGACTGGTTTGGTGGCACAGTTCTGTTATTGTAGCTATAAAATATCCTATTAAAGCTGCAACTTAGAGATTTATATGTAAGGATTCATTACATTTTTATTATCCTTTTGAAAATATATAATTGTAGTATAATTTGGTCCATAAACTCCAACAGAATGTCCATAAAAAAACGTTCTGAAGCCAAAAGGGATTTAATCAGAGTTGAAAGTAGAGCCAAGTGTGACAAATAAGAGCGGAGTCTGACAATCGGACCCAAGATAGATACTTTTAATCATTTTATTCAAACATGTATTGAAAATGTTTGCACAAAACACACTGTGCTGAGACACAATACATTTTTATTCAGCTTCAGTATATGCAGAAGATGTTTTTTCCCTCCAGATACAATTATGTTCTGCTGTGTGTGTGTGAGAGAATATCTACATTTGAGGGATTCCACTGCAATCAGCTCACGTCGGATAAATACTCACCTCTTCCACGCTGTGTACGCAGTCATTCCCCTCCATCCCACATGGGAGGGGAGGGGAGAGGGGGGGGGGGGGGTCTGCAGCCAGTGTGTCTGATGCTGACTCGGTATAATGTTAAAGTTGTAAAATCCCATTAAGAGCAATCTGGTGCCGAGCAGGGTCTGGCCGGGGCTTTACGGGACAGCAGGTCATTTTAAAAGGCCAGCAGTGCCCTTGTGTTTGCGCTGTGTAATAGAATCTAATCACTTGAGTGGATCACACTAAATTGAGCTGCTCTTTTTTTTTAAATTGCTGCCACTCAGGTTTAGTTGCTCTTTGGGGCAATTGAAATGATTTTGTACAAGTGTGACTGATTGATAATAACTGTACTTTAGAGCGACTTTGGTACTTGATGGGGAATGGAGGGGGAGGGGGGGTAAATGCTGCATAGTTTTGTCCAAAGGCTTTTGCCACTGTTGTGTGTAGGAAGGAAAACTAAGGCAAAAAAAAAAAAGAAGATCCATGGGTTGTTTTCTTGGCCGTGTCCTGATGCAGTTGCTTGCACAACAGGAACTGCATGTAAAGCAGCTACGTTTCCCACCAGGTGAAGTCGTGAGCACCGGCGGCTAGCAGGTGGGTCCTGTTGTGGGCTGCGTCTGCTGGAAGGGCTCATGGGGAAGACTAAGGTCTTGCTGCCCGCCCCGTCACCCGCGTGTCTGACAATAGCACCGTCCCAGTGGCTTCAGACTGTCAGTATTGATTAGATGGGACGCAAGATCTTTTTTTCTAGCAACGGGGGTTTTCTATAATTTGTTCCCCCGTTTGAAACCAAGCCTGCTCATAGATTCCTCCTTTAGGCAGGATGTGCCTGATTATAACTGAATAGGTTACTGCACACGTCAGCCCGTGTTGCCCGTCGCTGCTGAGGATTGGATTTTTCACTCGGCTCCTCGGGCAGATGATGGATGTTCCTTCTAGCCGAGAGCGTTTAGAAAGAAAGAGAGAGAGAGAGGGAGGGAGCGCAAGTTAAGTTACTGGGGCTGTTTATCTTTCACATCTGAGAAGGATGTGGCGTAAAGCACTCCTCCTGGAAGAAGCTTCCACCCACATGTTTCTATACTGGTACACCGAAGCTCTGCATGATATGCTGCATTGAGCTGCAAACTCCTGTCATCGGAAATGAATCCTGACAGTGGTTATGTCCTCCATGTATTCACTCAGTGCTGCACGTAGCATTGCACAGTAACTATAATTTCCAAGTTTTATAGCGCTGACACTGAGCTGCTGTTGAGGTGTTTTTATTTTTTTTAATGAGGCCCACTAACATACAGTTTCTGCAGTATGAAGACATACTTGACTGCCTACCTGCTGTATGTCGCCTCGTCCTCGTCTGTTTTCCTGCCAGAACAATCAGCCATGC
Organism: Embiotoca jacksoni; assembly: GCF_022577435.1. Classification (NCBI taxonomy): domain Eukaryota; kingdom Metazoa; phylum Chordata; class Actinopteri; family Embiotocidae; genus Embiotoca; species Embiotoca jacksoni. The sequence goes on from NW_027185274.1 coordinate 3,002,903, forward strand.
AAAGCAGTGGGCCCAAACCACCGGGTCAGCGTGAGGGCAGACTCCACATACACTCCCCCTTTTCACTGACTCATCTCACCTCGGATGACCTATTGTTCACCGGTGTGTAAATGTTAGTGCAGAAATGCAGTCATACATGGCACCCCGCTGCCAGCGTAATGAAACAAATGGGGGATAACAGGAACACGGTGTATGCACATGTCAATATGCTGAAGCAGAGGCTCGTAACAAGCAGTGCTCTGATAAACCAAGAATACATCGCCTCAATTTCAGATCCGGTGTTGTTGTTCTGATCTGCTGTCATGTGTAGCTGTGTGTCTGTTTGTGTGGTACATTTTATATTAATTGGACATTGACTTAAAAAAAAAAAAAAAAAAAATAGTACAAACTGTGGAGAAGAATCAGAATGACTCGCCAGGACACGATCGGTCTCTCACTGACCTCCAACACATGCGTTGAAGGCTTCTCCCTCCATAAAGTGGGTGTTATTTTGAGATATTCTAATATCTGCATTGTTAACATCCATGTTTTCTAGCTCGCAGTCTTCTTCTCTGCCTTTGTATGCACATTGCTACGTAGGAAAACATCACATTCGGGTACATTTTGTTTCTTAGACCAAGAGTAGTTCCTCGTGTTTTTTTCATGTGACTTCAGCTCTCATACGTACTTCTACCTGTGGCCTCGGCCACCGTATGAACGTAGCCATTGTTTAGCCACGCTCTGACATGAATAATGGAGTCATCCTGTGTGCTCATTGATGTACACCGCTGGGATCCTGTTGCTCCGCTGACGTTCAGCATCTTTGTTGCCTGCTGGGTCTCCTGTAAGATGTCAGGATCTTTGTTCACAGTGGTGGGTTCCTTCTAAAGAACTCTTAGGATCTTCTGCATGATGAGTTTAAAGTTATGTAGGTCATGTCTTCTGCTCAGGGCATGCCCGGAAAGTGGCGCGCAATAGGAAAGTAGCAAATATTTGTATTTGTCTGACATTTGAGCTTGGAGATTCATTGGACTGTTAATTAGCAGATAAAGTGGTTTACTGGGTTGGCCTGTGAAAGCCGAGTTGGAGATCCCTCAGCTGACTGAGATTCTTCGAGGCGAGCGGTGTCATTAATAGACGTTGAGTCTCGCTGGGAGAGCGCAGCGTTGGTGGAGGTTGTGAAGGAGGTCAGCGGGCACAGACGAGGTGATGAGAGGGCCAGGCGGCGGAGGACGTGGGCCTCGCCAGACTTGGTTCAATCGTTGTATTGAACAGGTCTGATTTGAAAGCCAAAACTTTGCGTCTGTGCAGCCTGTAGTTTAATGTAGCTCGTCGCTCTGTCGCCGAGTTCTCTTGAGTTAAGGACAAATGAACATGTCTGTGAGGCTGCGAGTATCTGGGGCTCTGGGAAAGAAAAAGGTTTGATCAAAGCAACACAAAAATGGAACGGACACTTTTCACACCACAGTCTCTCTTTTTTCTTTTCTTTTTTCCTCTTTCCCCTATTTTGTTTTGAATTTTTAATTAGAACTCAGTCAAGTCCTTGAGTGCAGCAGCCCATTAATTATCCAAGTAAATTCACACCAAGTTTGACTGGAGCTAATGACTTATTTTGTCAGGGGTAGATGACGCCACAAGCTCCAGCATGGCAGATTGAGCTAATTTAGCTGCTAAAATGACATGGCACTTTTGATCTGCTAACATGCCTCCCAGTTAAGCTCCATGTCATCACAACCATCCTATGGCCTACATGCAGAGCGTGTCAAGTCATTTTTGAGCATGGCTAGTTGCGCTGTTAAAATCTGTTTTTAAGTGGCTGCGTTAGGGGGAGAAATGTGTCACGAAATCAGGCGGTTTCTGTCCTTGTTGCTCGGCACAGAGCAAATCTCACAGCATCACAGCAGCACAATCTGACAAGCAAAGCAATAAATTGGAGACACAGGATCACCTGCTGTTGGTTGAACAGCAGTGCTTCATGTGGAAGTCCTGGCTGCACGCTGCTTCGGATGGTTCCAGCTGACTGAATGATGAGCTGACGTTACCACCTTTCTGAATTTTCTCAAGTTGGTCTTACATTTGATTGATGTCTTCAAATGTCTACTTCTAAACGTTACTCCTAAAACACCTTCGACTCCAATCAGGTTGGTAGTAGAACAGAAAAGCGAAAGATCAATAGAATAATCATGCTGCAAATAATGTCGTTGTCATATACATCCCTTTGTTGGTGCATCCTAATTTACTTTGTCAGTTCAACAAGAGACGTTTTCTCGGAAGGTTTGTTTTCATTTTTAGCAAACTTCAGTCAGAGCTGTGGTTGTGCTTGATGCTGCGAGTGTGGGGGATTTATTTATGGTTTCTCAGCAGGCAGTTGTGCTCAGCCGTACAAGCAGGAGGTGGTGACGCACCTTAGGGCTCCTAACGACGCAGCATCCTTATTGTAGTGTTTTAATGGCTGCCCTGATGGCTGCTGTTTCCGCCTTGGCCCACGGACAACTCAAACTCAAGATAATACAAGTGATCGGTCACGTAATAATTGATTGGATTCCCCCCCCCCTTGAAACACACAGGGTTGGAAATGATCACAGGCTGTAATCTCCCAGAGGCCTTCTACTGATAAATGGTTACCCCCCCCTCCCCCCTCCCGCTTCCCTCCAGGCATCATTAAAAAAATGTCAAATCATTAAAAGCTGCAGTTCTCTGTAATCGTCACCCTCTTCACTGGATACAGACGTCTCCCTCCTCTTTTTTTATTCCCCCTCTTGTAGAACATGTTAAAATGCATCCCCAAGTGTTTGTCAGCTAAATTTGGAATTGTGCCTCCGTTGTTGAAAACTGATTGCCCTGTTAATTATGAGTGGTTAAACGGCGAGGATGGAGCAGAGCTGTATTGGCAGCACAGCAGATGCTCAAACACCTGTGGACTAGTTAAAAGCTGCGTGTGCAGTTGGGGGTTAAAAGCTTTGAATGGGGGCCGTGTGGTCCTGAGAAAAAGCTTTAAACTGGGATTATGCTCCAAAAGAACTCCGTATAACAGCATCTGACAACGCAAAAGCCTTTAAAGCTGTTCACAAATGCCACACCTGAAGCTGGGGTGGAAAGCTGCCCATCGTAGAGCAGATGGAGGGGCAATATTGGTCGGCATAATGGCGCACGTATTCAGTCTTTCTCTCCTGGAAGACATTCATGTTGTTGCACCTGGTTATTCACTGAAAGATAGTTTTTTAAAGAAGTGGAATAAAGAACAAAATAGAGCCATTCAAACCCTCGATCATCTGTCACTGCTATAAAGTTCTCCAATCACTGCGTCATGTTGATGTTTATCTTTTTTATATTAGATTGAAATAGATGATATGGACAAAACCAAATATCATGATATTTATATATGTATATATGTATATATGTGTGTGTGTGTGTGTATGTATGATATATATAAATCTCATCACAAGAAGATGGTTTACAACTTTTGAAATCAACAACGGGTTTCTCACGAGCGTGTTGTTTGCCACTTTCCAACAGGATTGATTGGTCAGTAGTTGGTGCTTTTACATGTTTATATATATATATGCCTGGATGTTGATATTGCAGCAACGTTGTAAGCGCTGTTGGTGCTTTCATAAAATATTTACACAAAGATCTGTGATCAATAATCATCAATAATGTGGATATAATATTGTTGTGGTATACCAGGGTGGCCCGCCCAAGTAAAGTATATATTTGGGAAACACCGGTCTTTAAAACCAGGAAAAGACAACACATAATATGGCAGAACATCATGATATCAGCATGACCAACATCTACAGCGATTGAAACTTTTAGATGTTTTCAACGATAGGAAATCTGCACAGATTGTCTGTACTGAGGCTGCAGAAGGTTATGTTCCTATACTCCTGAATATTTCTGTGTCATTCAGATCACCTTGACTTTAGTTTCCACACCAGCTCACTGACTGTTACTGGAGCTCTGAGCAGGGCAGAGCGGGAGGAAACAGGAGGTGACGAGTGAGGGGCATCGGGAGGAAGACTACTGCGTAAGCCATGTAAGCAGTCCCATTGTTTGGTCCGACCACACACGATCAGGGCCTTGTGTGTGTGTGTGTGTGTGTGTGTGTGTGTGTGTGTGTGTGTGTGTGAGAGAGAGAGAGATCTACAGGTTAAAATGTTTCATATGGAAGGAAACATTCAGCAAACATTTCAGTCACATTGGTGACAGATACAGTGCAACGTTTTTTTTTAGGTACTACTAATGATTGGTTAATCACTTAGTCTATAAAACTAGAACCTGGTCAATACTGGATTTTTAAGGCTGATACCGATATAGATAATGAGGGTAAAAAAAAAAAAAAAAAAAAAAAGGTTGATATACCAGGCTGAAATATGGTTATCAAACACTTGTGACCAAAATATTTAATGGAGGCGGTATATTTTGCAGTTTAACAATAAACTACATCAGTGCAATGAAAGAGTCAACTTTACTGGGAAAAATATGTTGTCAATAAAACGTTGTCATATGGGCATATGGCAGACAAAACGTATGTCGATACTAATACATCTGTGATCGGCCAATAAAACCGATCAACCAATAAATCGGTCAGACGCCATATAAAAATGTCAAAGGAACATCCGTCACAACTTTGCAGAGCTAAATGTGACGTCTGCAAGTGTCAAGAGGTCCAAATACTTCAAAATATTTGGTTTACATCAACATTTTGAAAAGCAAATCAGAAGACCCTCTCCTTTGGGAGGCTGGAATCAGAATATTTGGCCTTGTTTTACCGGTTTGCTTGAAAAATGGACCGATTTTCAAAATCGCTGCTGACTGTTTGATTGACTAATCAATTGGCCAATTTGACGCAACACGTCCGTGCGCTGCATCGCTGCAGTGTTGCTCTCTAACAGAGAGATGAGATTGTAAACGTTATGAATGTGGGCTTCATTCAGTAAATGCAGCCCAGAGGGCGGCGTGACAAGGCACAGGGTGCACCGCTGCTGCTTCGGCACCAACATTCCTCCGTGGTCAAGCACTACTTTACTCCACTCCAATTCCATCTGTTCAATAAAGCACTCAGAGTGCGGGCGGCTCGTCTTTAACAAGTGCAGCCATCGAGGAGTCGTAATTCTGTCTGTCGAGTCTTCGAGCGCCGGCCGCCGAAACTTGGCTCACTTGTGGAGATTAGCAGCAATCAGTGCGTTTATCACTACTTCAATCAAAACGATTTTTAGCCTTTTGACAGCAGCGCAATTTCTAAAACATATGAATGAGAAAATGTATTTCTTTTAGTAAATTACTGTAAATGATGAAAAGATTAACAGATTTTTTTTTTCCCGTCTGCGTGTCAATGTTGTTAATGAGACACTGATTAATATGAACTGCCAGTTTTGACTCTTAATTCACTACCTTCACCCCTTTCTTTTCTTTTTTCTCCCAACACACAAACACACACTTTGGCAAGGGATGTTATCTTGACAATGATGCTTTCAAATGTGCAGCGGGGAAATGTTTGGCACTGAAAGGAGTGCTGGGTTGGTGCAGGGAGGGTTTGGAAAGCACCAAAGTTATCAAATGAATCAACTATTAATGGACACTCGTGGATTCTCGCGCTGATTAAATGAACCGCAGGGCAACAAAACACAAGCAACCCTCCTAAGAATCCGAGATCCAATAATTCATTAGGAATATAGAGAATATATAGAGAATATATAGAGAATCAACCAATGAAAACTTAATGAACAGAACATCAATGAGCAAAAATTAGCCACACTGGACACAAAGGAAAGATCCACCACTTTTCAGACATTGCTCTATAATCCTGTTAGCGCCCATGACAATATTACCATGGCAACAATCTACAGTTCAGTGTCTTCTTGAGCTTTATTGCAGGTGTACACACACACACACACACACACACACACACACACACACACACACACACACACACATCCCCGTCCACTGCAAACACACCAGCGGTCCCGCTACAAATAAACGACTCGATAGCACCACTAGAGCGTTCACAGGATACTTTTAACACCACCCCTTTTCCTTTTAATGTTTGAAGAGGTGTCGTCTTAAAATTTGATGAACTTTAAGATCACACAGACTCATGAATATTCAAGAGTACAGCCCTCCCCTTCCTGTACTGTATTCCTTCCTTTCTTATCTCTTTTTGTCACCGTTCTCTTATTTCGAATTGCTGCATCGTGGCCTAAATTTGAGCCGGATCCAAACAAATGCAGGTTTTCTCAGTAGAACATCCAACAGCGCTTTAGTGCCTCTTGCATGTATAATTCAAAACATTGTGTCAGGCCATTGCGTCTAATTGTGCTGTTGAGTGTTCAGCATTTGAGCTCATTAACATGCTCTGCCATCTACCGTTTATCATTAATAGCACCATTTCCTTGGTTGTTGCAAGTGCGCCATTATGCAGTGACCCACAAGACAAAGGTGTGTTGTTTTAGTTCACCACGGCACCTTCATCAAAAACCTTTGGGTCTTTTCTCAACGGAATAGCAAGAGATTTGGTGGTGTGACCTGCGTCCTGTTGACCTGGCAGAGATGCACTTCTCTCAGGACGTCTGCACTCGGATGGATTAACAGGTTCATTTCCAATCATCCAGCTGTGCTCATCTACCTTCATGACGCACTGCAGCGCCGTCTTCAAACTTCACATCTGGTCAATGCGTTGAGTCGGATGATATTAGTGGTGATGGAAACACGAGTTTCTCTCCATTCAGCAAAGACTGAATACACCTTTTATGAAGTGATATGGCTTTGTTTGATGAATAAAGTATCCCACTGCTGATGAGGGGTGATTGATTGTTAGTGACGTGAAGACAGACTGATGTACCTCACATTCCTTAACCCAGCTGTGGAAACTTGGAGCAGGCCGGTTGGGACTTACCTGTAGGTGCACGGAAACCGAGTCAAAGTGGCTGCTGAATTTTTCAACGGGCCCTAACCCAAAAGCAGCTGATATGCACTGCAGGCTTAGAGCGTTTTGGGTAAGGTTTCATCCTGCGGAAGCCTACATCACCATCACGTCTATTACCTAATTGTTGCAGCACACTGTTACAGCATGACTCGGGTGCAGCATATCAAGTTACAGAAAGCATCAGATTACTGAGGAAATGCTGACTCCCGTACATTTTTATGATCAATTTATATGTCACAGTTTATGGGGAGTCATATCTCACTAAAATCTAGCTCCAACGACAGCAGAGGCACTGTGTGTGTTACGGGCAAATAAAGAGAGACCCAGTTGTAAATAATGCAAACAATCTCAAAGCACCACAGAACAACAAATCGACTTGGCTGAGGTTGCTATGGCAATATGTAAACCATGCAGGAGTCCTACAGTGAAAAACTAGCTTTTAAGGCAGATGAGCTTCTAGCAGTCTAAAGTGGAACGACAGCAGAGCAGCTGCGCAGCATTCAACCTAATATGTAACCAAGTGGAAACTTTGTTTGTACCAGTGCTGACCAAGAGACCGTACATCACGCTGACACAACAGTCCCATGAGTGACAAAAGTATTTGACATTGTGTGTGTGAGATGAACAGAGAAAAACACAATCTGCATATTGTAATTCAGGCCAACACAACGAGTCCTTTTAAGAAAAGCTCCGTCGGCTTGTAGTGTAATTGATCTGGTTGGAGAAATGTTGTGCTGGTGTTTGTATTAGAGGGCTAAACATTAGCATGTAGCAGCTCTGTGGGGGCAGCTGTTGTGGAGGGCCGTTGGGTCTGGAGTCCATTCAGGCAGCTGTGGTGCACGGAGAGGAACGGTGCCGTCTGCAATTTATCACGGGGCTAACACGACTGCCGCGCAACAACACGACTACAACGTACAACATCCAATTTACAGTAGAGTACAGTCTACTAGAGTACAGTAGCAGGGACTGTTTCAAGTAAGGTGGTGCTCTATTATAAGGCTGCTGTCGTGTGTTAAGCCAGGAAGGGCGTGTTTGTTTTATTTCTGTGTATAGTTTTAGGAGGCAGCACCGTTCACCACCAACGTGTCCTGTCTCTACGAGTGGATTCAGTCTTTATGCAGCTCAACTTGTAATATGTGTGCAGCCCGTTTCCTAATCACATTACCTTGTGAAAGGGCTGTCTGCGTGGTGCGGGCGTACGTGTGTCTACGTGCGAGCTTATGAAAGCATGACAAAGATGCAAGTCACAGACGAAGCAACCGGTCGTCCACCCTGCCAGGTTTCCAGTCTCGCTCCCGAGCTATGTTCAAACACAGGACTTTTATGGCTCCACCAGACGAAGAGTTTTCCCCTCTGTGCTTTAATGGCGGCATGTGAAAGACCTTTTCTTGATTGATAGAGGAATATTACTGTCCACAAAACATTAGTCAACAGTGAAATTGTCCCTCTTCACCGTGGTATTAGACTATGAGGAAATACACAGACACACAATGAGAGCATGCTAACTCCACACAGAGGCCTTCACATGTGTGGTGTTGGTAAAGGAGCCAACCACTCTGAATCATTTGCATTGAAATGTTTTCTCTTCTACCATGATGGCAGTTTTGCTGTTTGGATTGCAGAAAGAACTGCACTCTGTGAGAGAGTTAGCTTTGGCTCGTACCTCCAACATGTGGTTGCCAACGGATTCTTCTCCTCGGTAAACGGAGACGTGGAGACGGCAAACTGCGGCTCATCCTTGGCTGTTAGGTGTCTTAGTCTGAGGGAAGTCATTTGGACAAATGGGCCCATTATTGATTCGTCCACTACCTCGGCCGACAAGACGTTTTGATCTGCACCATGTAGATTCATCCATCTCCATCGCCGAGGAGGAAAGGAGAATGGTTTTAATGTGTATCTTGTTTTATTCTGTTTAGTTTCCATCAAGGTCCAACAGCACTGAGTACTATATTTTACTCCTTCCCGTCTTTACATCTTACCGTGTAGTCATTGCTTGACCTTATTTCTGCTTCTCTTGCCAGTTGTCCCCTTCCTTTTATGTGTCCCTTCTTGGTGCTGCAGTTGATGAGACATCTAAAAGGTCTTTTGTCCCTGTTGTTCTAATGATCTGGGCTCCTATTGAGTGTACGTCTGGCCCACCCGCTCTGATCTCCACTTGAGGTCTTTCAGCATCTTGCTGCAGTCTTATCAACACACAAGGCCACGTTAAAGCAAGGTAGTCCTGCTGCAAGCAGCAGAAACCTTCAGCGTGGGTGTTGTTGAATCTGTTATGAATGTGGTGAGTGTGCGTTTTTTTTCCTTTTTGTACAGTGTAAGCTCCAGTATGATATTTCCTGCTCGAGTTCATTTGGAGCCGCGTCATATTGAGTTAATGTATGCAGGATTCAGCATAATACCCTCCCAAGACGGGAGAGTGCAGGCAGGCAGAGAGGAATGCCGTTGTGCGTTTGCTGAGGAGGGGGTAACAAGTGAGAGGAGGGCTTTCTTGTCTCCCAGGGGAGAAAGATGAGAGCAAGAAAGCATGGATTCATACAGGGGATGGTGTCAAAACACAGGCGAGAGGAAAAAGGAAATACGGCTGGGGTGGAGTAAGTTGTCATATCTGAGCCTATTGTATAAACACATCTTACATATCAAAATGTCACATTGAATTCTCCTGCTGGGCCTGACTCACTGGCTTATAATCTTATAGGCACAAAAAAAACCCCACGGGATAAATCTGTTTAATTTTAGGTAGCTTGCCCCAAAAGTGGCACAAAGGAGAACCCATCTCAGTGAATCATTTTACGGAGACACAGGGTTGTCCAGTAAAACCGCTTCACCTTGCTCAGCATCCTCTGGGAAACCACTGTGTTGGCAAATCAAATACACAAAAGCCTACATTCTTTGTCAATGACTTTGTATTTCATGGTTTCCCTGTGACCTGTAACAGCATGCTCACACCGATGCAGCCATTGTTATGTCTTTAACGAAGTGCTGTTATTTTTCTTAATGCCTGAAAACGATCCAGACGTAATTATAATTTAACTTTGTTCATTTCTCATTGTTTAATCCTACAGGCCGGTTAGTTGGTCGATAATGAGGACCACAGGCTCGTGTGGTGACCAGGTTGGCTGATGAGTTTTCACTTGTGTAAAAACATTTTGGATTAATTGGTGGAAAATACAACGGACTGTAAAAAAATGGTTCATGTTTTAATGATATAAAAGAGAGTAATATAGAGATGTGACTGTTTCTATCAAGATTTATTGCAAAAGTCTGAGCTACACCAGGTGGACACCCACTTCACCATCTGGGTTTTTTTGGAGCCAGAAGTGACTGTATTTGGACAAGTTGGGGAGGAGCGAGCGGTGCATCTGAGAACCAGAGGACACTGTGCTCACCCATCTATACCGGAGTGTCAATCAAACCAGACACGCCCCCCCAAACATGTTCTTTGTGGCCTAATATCTAATTAATGCTGGAATTATTTCTTTATATCTCATGAGACACTTTTTGAATAGGAGTGTTTTGGACGGTGAGTTTTTCCCCCCAAACCCTCAGTGGTATTTCATTTTAAGGCACTTCTACCTTCACTTTCCACACGCAGAGACTACGTCCATTTCCATACATGGTCTACAAGCTACACAAACTCCAGGCTCCAAAATAAGGATGGTGAATTCTGACTTTCAGTTTTGTAAAATGCAAAATAATATTGGGAGGTTGAATAAAGACGCATGGAGGCAGCGCCGAAGCAAGAGCAGAGCTGTATTAGAAGTCACCAGCTGAGTGTCTTTGCTGTTTAGGTTTCGACTTGGAACAACTGAACATGTACTCTCCAGCTGTGTTTCCCCTAAACAACGTACAGCGTGAAAAGCAGAGAGGGTCCATGTCGAGAGGAAAATAGGAGACGCGAGGTTGTGGTGACTTTAGAAATCTGTCGCCCTGAGCTTTCACGCCGAGTCTGCTTGATATCACCGTAAATGTTGATATTGTCAGCTGGAGGAGGTGAAGTCTGAGGAGCGGTACACAGATCAAAAGGAGAAATAGACTCACTTCATGTAATGGAATGAACTTCTGCCCTGAAGTTGGAGCGAACACAGACGGAGTGGACGCTGAGCTGCATTTCTTGTATCATGAAATATCTTTTAAGTGTATTAAGCGCGGCGCGCTGGCGTGGAAAAATACTTCAAACTGAGTGACAACTGCTAGTCTGGTAGCAACTGTCATTATTGATGTGGTGCCATGGCAGTCAGCAGATTCATGTGCTGGAATTTAGACTCTTTAAAGATACAATGGACGGTTTTAATACAACACACCTCCGAGGGACGGCACTTTTTATGTTGTTGTTGTTTTAACACCCCTCCATGGCTGCCTGAGTGTCCATCGGCCAGTTCAGCAGAGCAAAGTGGAAATGAGCCGTAAATCTAAGAGAACTGTGTGTGCCCACATTTCTTTCCACCGTCCTCTCTTCTTCAGGAGCGCAGTCGGTGCATCTGTGAGAGTGGGTGGTTTAGCACTGCTTTGGAAAGACTTTGAGGGAGCTCCAATGGAAGCCCTCCCCTTCTCCCTCCCTCCCTCCCTCCCTCTCTATCTTTCCCTCCCGTCCCTCCTCCCTCCAGCAGCTGTTTTCCTGTCTTAGCTGGGAACTGGAGCCAAGCTGTTTTTTTCCTCATCCTCCGTCACAAGCAGGAACTCACCGACTTACTGATATACTAGCACACACACACACACACACACACACACACACACACACACACACACACACACACACACACACACATACACACACTCTCTCTCTCTCTCTCTTTCTTTTTTTTTTTTTTGTCTGTCTCTGCCCTGTCCAGCACTCGTCTGGCTGCTGTTGACTGTGCGCTGACCTCATTTTTGGAATACAGACTGAGGAGCAAGTATTCCCACTCTTTTACTTGGCTGCTGTGATTGCCTGTTCACATTGCTGTGTGAGAGCCGGCTGACTGTCAGGAGAAATGCTTTCATGGTAAGATGTCTGTTTGCGTCTCAGACCACTTCTGTTGCTTGACCCTCTCGCTTGCTTCTTTCTTGGGTTTCCCATCTCTCTTCTGGCAGAGCTGCCAGGGGCTCATCTCACGCCGACAGACTGTTTGATTGGGTGCTCCAGCTCTCTCAGGGTGTCCCAGAGAAAGTCTTGAAATGAATGAAATGTCAGAGTTGTAGCGCGTCTCAAATGACATCCAGTGCAACATTTCTCACGTCTTTAAAAAGTCTTCCAAGTCGCATTGCTGTAAGTGATATTCACATTAGCGTTTAAGTGTCACTGCATTTCTGAGTGAATTTTTACTAAGTAATTAAGTCCACTTTAATGTCCATTGGTTTCACTGTCGACTAGTTACAGGTTTGTTTTTGTATGTAAAAAGGCAGCAATGTGTTTGTGTCAGCATGGATTAAGTCCGTGCTGGACTTGAGTGGAGTCTTTCACATGCTGAGAGGTTGGTGAGAGGTTGGTGAGCGGCACACGAGGCTGGACTTTCTGTATTGTGTTACACCGCTGCTGCGTGTGAGACTCGTTGCATTCCTGACTCATAATTACACCTAACCGAACCTGTGAGGAGGCGTGAGGGTCAGGTTGTACTAGAAATAAAGTGGTGTTTACGATCCAGCCAAACCGGACATCAAGTGTTAATACCTGATCAGAACGGCAACATTCGAAATGTGTGAAGAGTGAAAAGCCAGCTATCATGAGGGGTTGGGAGATGCACCTTCAGTAAAATATGGGAATAACTGCACCTGTTTTTGTTCATTTCTAGTGCTGCAGCGTGTCAAGAATAAAAAGTGTTGGGGAGGAATTCAAATCTTGGCTCCTTTCTCACCTCTTTTGAAGTTGAAGTGGGAGACCGTGTAGGATCATTGGTTTCTGAAAGAACAGAAACGTTTGGAAACGGATCCAATGATCTCATGTCAGAAAGGTGTGAAGCTGAAGGTGGGGGTATGAAAGACATTTTACAATCCAACAAATTTGATTAGTTAGATAAAACACTCTTATAAGCATGATCATAGTGGAAAGGGGACAATACAGGGCAACATGAAATGCTGATGTGGCAACTTCCGTCTGATGTAAATGTTTTTAGCTTTGTGGCAGCTCGCCAGCAGGTTCTGCGTCATTTAATGTGGTTTTCTAACTCCGTTTTTGAAAATATGGGTCGAGCAGCAGGTCCTGATTTCTGAGTTTTGCGTCACGTCGATTAAAACAAGCTGTGAGTGGAGTTGTAATAATATCCTTGATTCATATCACACTTTATTCCTTTGCACACAGAAAAACAAAACAATACACAATACAATTTACAAAAAGAAAATAATACAGTGTAAACCTAAAATCACATTGGCTGAAAGATGCAGTTTCTGGACTGCCCAAACTCCTCTGATGAACTGCACACAAACACACCAAAGAGCTACAGTATATTAAAATGTATGTAATATGCATGTGCAATATACACATGTAATACATTAAAACTCCAAAACAGGCCCAACATTTCAGAAAAAAACCCAACATTTTCACCGCACTGTGAATCTCTCATGGCATCTCTTGATACATCCTCAGAATACGATTTAGAAGTGTGGCTGATAAAGAAATTGCAACCGACACTGTAACTGTCTTTTATTTATTGTGGCTTTGCACGATGGCGTCGGCTTTTGTTTTATTTCTTGTCAGAATTCTTTTTTTTTTTTTTTTAAAAAGGCACTGTGCAGAACTCTGAGAAACTTGCAGTGGAATTCAGTCAGGATTGAACCACTGTTGATGTTTTCTACTGTGGGCGTTTGGCTGTCCTTCAGGCATCAGTTTACACTTCTGTTTGTGTCTCGTCTCGCCACCTCCTGCTCCCGTTGTCTCGTTGTCATTAAATCGATATATTTCCGTGTGATCCTCGGGTCTGTGGGGGGTGCGAATGCAGTCGGACAGGAAGTGTAAAGGTCACACGTACAGTCTAGGTGCTATCGTTCAAACCGTCTCTGCCCATTTATCCATCGCCGTAACGACCGCTGAGATATTCGAAATGACTTTTGTTTACTGAGTGAGAGGTTGTGTACATGTGTACTCAGACCTGTGTCATCATGTGCTGCTGGAAGTGTCTGTGTTTGAGTCCCTGCATTACTACTCTGCATTACTGTGCCCTTAAGCTGTGTGAGTGTGCGTCTGCGTCTGTGTGTGTGTGTGTATGTGTGTGTGTGTGTGTGTGTGTGTGTGTGTGTGTGTGTGTGTTCAGTGGGGGTTACTTGTGCCAAGGCGGTCTGTTTGATATGCTAACAACGGTTGTCACGCCACCAGCAGCTTTCTCCATGTCGCTGGCTCCCTTTGCGTGAGATAACAAGTTTGTGTCGTGGATTCGGGTCCAGTCGTGTCTTGAACTGTGTCAGCTCCTCTTTGCATTGCCTCTGCTCCACCCGGAGCCGTGGGGCTCACGCTGAGATCTGCTGTTTTAAAGAAGTGGAGGAGATGGAAGTCAAACGTGGAGCAGATGCAGCAGCGATGGTCCCTCGTGCCGCTGGATAATCCTTTCCTCTAAATGCAGCTTTCATAATCTGAAGGAGTGTCGGCTGAGACGTCACATCTCGTAGCCCTCATTCTTGCACTTTTCCTTTTTCCCATCATCGCCCATCACTCACCTGCCCTATCAGTGTTTTTCTCCTCTGTCATCACTTCTCTCATCTCTCCTCTCCTTCATCTTCCTCCTCTGCTTCTCCTTTGCTCTCACCTCTTCGGACACTCTTCATCAACGCTGACCTTCTTCACATCCAGCTCCTCTTCCATCCTTTCACTAAGCTTTTTAATATTAAACCAGCAGCCTCCGCTTCTCCTGATTTTCCTCTGTGTTGCACATTAGAAGGCAAAGTCTGTTTATGAATACTGTAGGTACTGGATGTGATGGAGAATAGATGAAAAGCTGTCGACGTCCTGTTCTTTGGGGGAGAAGAGATTTGTAGTGGCTCATATCGATGGGTAACATGTATTACGTTTTTCAACCTGCTTCACTATTTTCACATTAAACTTTTAAATCATTTAATGATTCCAATTCTCGGTGTGAAAGTGTTTGATGCTATTTGCTCTTTTTGCGACATCATAACCTTGACTCCTGATGCCCCAAATATCTCCCGGTCGCAGTGCTCATTTAAAATGAATGAGTCTGGGTCACTTTGTTTTGGCTGCTGTTGGAAGCACAAGGTCACTTATATAGATCAGAGCTCAAACACTTGGTCACTTGATTTAATGATTAGTTGATTGACACAAATTGAAAGTTATTTCGATAATTAAATAATAATTTTTCATTTTTTTTTTCTGCAAAACTCAATCTCGTTAATGTTTTTCCAGTGTGACGATCTACTGCTTTTCTCTTGTTTCAAATCATTAAGAAGTGAATATTCTGGGTTTTAGGACAGTTGTTTGGGCAGAAGACTTCATAGAAGCCACTTTTGGCTCCAGGAAATTGTAGCCAACATTTTTTTTGTTACATATTTTCTGACATTTGAACTCTCTCATTCACAACTCTGTTATTGTGTCTATGATTTTGTTCTCACCGTGTGACTGATATGAATAATGCTCTGTGATAGTATCAACGACGGCCCAATATGCAGTTTTTCAGGAAATAATCCGCTGTGGAAATATTGTTTCCCCTGAAGAGCCGAGGACTGCTTGTACTAACTTTAAAAATCAATACACTTTAGTAACTGACCGGCTAAATACACTTTGTGATGCCGGTCGTGGAGCGGATGTGTGAAGAAGTCCTGTCCTGTCCTGTACCGTCAGGGCGACAGTGTTGCAATGATCTGGGTTCCTCGTTGTTTGTTCTCCTTGCAGTTATTAATCAGTGTGTCACAATGTCGGGTTAAAACCTGCCCTAGTTTTTCAGAGTACCATCTTTTTTTAATTTTTTTTTTATAAAGGACTCAATCTGTTACAGTCGTGTGTGTGTGTGTGTGTGTGTGTGTGTGTGTGTGTGTGTGTGTGTGTGTGTGTGTGTGTGGGACAGCGCTCTGCACAGGAGGGCACAGGCAGAGCTGCTGGTCAAGCACTGGGGTGAAGTTGATTTGAAGTTTGATATCCACCAGCTGGGAATGTCCTTTTGATGTCAGCAGCTCAATGTGGATGACATCAAATATTCCCAAAGGGCTCTCATAGAGAGGATGACGGGACCACCCCTCTGCCACTGGGCCTCGCTGTCCAGACAACCTGGCTGGAATGCTAAATAGTGGATACGGCTTGGATCTAACACAATGTAGATGTTAATGTTTGTTTTTTCTATCCACTCTTATTAATATGATACTGTTTTATTGGCTTTGTAGCACACAAGCTAAAAATATTATTTTGAATTAATAGCTTGGTCATTTCTAGTAAATTTATATTATATTATTAGACAAAGTTGGCATCATCTGGCTTCCCACCATGCACCATATTTATAAACCCACATGTAATGATTTAATAACGGCTTCCTAAAATGTATGAATTGATTGTGTGAGCCAGACTCGGCCGCTGTGGCATGTCACTGTATTTATCGGAGATGAATTGGTTACTTTAAATCTGTTAAGGTACCTGAAACGTAACCGATTTGTCTTTTTGTTTGGTCACATCTTGTGCTCACCCCGTTACCCATGAATCCCTTCTTTCAGGTTGTCTCCTAATTATTTGGCCCAGTGTTTCCCCGCTGAGAGTTAATGCTTGACGAATTGCCAGCAAAATCTGTGTGCGCATGAGCAGGCAGGCTTTGTATGTCGCACGTATGTTACACGTTCATAAATGTCAGCTGAGCGGTCGATGGCCTGTGGGATTACGATCTCTTTGTCTGCCGATGCATTTGGCTGTGACTGTCCCGAAATGGCTCCATGCGTCATCTTTGGTGGTGTAAATGAATTAATATGGAAATGGGGCACTTCTCTCTTCATGGGTTGTAGTCATGAGATAATGTTGTGCAGAAGACTTCGTCTGCTGGTGAGTGCGTAAATTGAGAGTAATTAGACCTGTCGTCTGAGCTGTTGCCCCTTCATCATCGCCTCCATAATTCACAATATATTTACTTGCTGACATTTAAACAGAAATGAGAAACACAGAGCTATAGCACGGGAAAATGTTTTGGTCGCTCTGTATTGTGATCAGAAACCAAAGTAATGTG
The DNA here is from genome assembly GCF_022577435.1 of Embiotoca jacksoni. Classification (NCBI taxonomy): domain Eukaryota; kingdom Metazoa; phylum Chordata; class Actinopteri; family Embiotocidae; genus Embiotoca; species Embiotoca jacksoni. The sequence continues at coordinate 3,019,925 of NW_027185274.1, forward strand.
CGCCTGCCTTTAAGAAGATTTTCCAGGTGTGGAACGCCCAACACTGTTTCTAATATGGGTGTAACTGTACATCAGGTTTGGTGAGAGACTTGCTTTGTTCAGTGTGTCATGTGATCCAAACAGTCTTTATGCTCCTGGACCTTCCAGCTCCAGCATGCAGAGTTGGCCAGACACACTGATATTTGTTATTCATTGTGTACGACGTGTTAACGCTCAGTTTGCAACTTCTGTGCTCACACTGTGTCGTTCAGCGCACTAGCTGAGATATGAAGCTTTTTTTTTTTCTTCCCTGTCCTGGTTCCCATTAATTTTATGCAGAAAACACAGACATCTTGTCTGTGTTTTCAATGTTGATTTAAAAAAAAGAAAAAAAAAGAGAAAACCAACATTACACACTGCAGTTCTTTCTGCTCTGCTCGCTTTACTGTTAATTATAAATATCCTACATGTGTCTAATTACATTTTTTTTATAACCTTTACTTTATTTTTGAGACAATACAGTTGAATGATTTATTTATTTGTATTTGATTACTGCAAGCGTGCTAGTATTTGAGTGCCTTAATCGTTAGAAAAAGATCCATGGCCAATGAGACGCTGCTGAAACGGACCTCTGGTCTGTGGGAATGTAGTTTACCATTCACCCCTAAACTTAAGAAATAACAAAGCAGCCTTATTAAACACCGTCAACACGGTCTCACGCTGTGCGACTCCGTATATGTTTGCAGAAGATTACAAGTTTAAGTAGTTTCCATTTGTTGCCTTTTTACTTTGAAAAAGGGTTTAAGCTGCATCGGTTTAAATGTCATCACTGGTTTCAGTCTCGTCTACACACTCACAGCATCTGTCTCGCCTGCTGAGTCAGTACTTGTTATTGTTCTATATTTCCCTGAAAGAATCACACCGAGTCGTTACCCAAGAAACTATAGGGGAGCGTGAAAAGCATCGGAAAGAACGACAGAGGACAAAGAGTAAAGTTGATGCAGCAGATTGGGAACAGCTCGGTCATACAGGGAAGCTCTGCACCTGTGTTTGGAAGTAGCTCGGGGCTTTCAGTCTTGCTTGCTGTGAAAGCTCAGCATGTTGTATTTTCTTATAGACTTATAAAATATGAATTGCATCACATTTGTTTGCTCGGTGAAGGAGGGATTGACTAAGAGATGCACTCTGCATGACTTTACAGGAAGTCAGCCGCAAGTTTCAGAAAATCATCCTGGTTTCTTTGTTACCGTTTAATTATTTGAGGCTTTCACATTGAATTTCTGTGACCAAAAATGTTGTGAGACCTAAATGCTTATGTTCAGTCTGCAGCGTATTGTACTATTTGAACAGTGAATGCGTTATCTCAGGAGGTCATTAGTAATCTGGATCTGTAACAAAACCCAGTGCTGCTGGGGTGGTCTCTGAAATATGTTTGATAATAACCAGTGTTGATGTTGCTGGGTGTCGTGCTCCCAGCTTGTTATCCATCAGACACAGCTCGCATGTCTAGACGGCTGCTTCCTTTTCTTTGTTTATCGCATAGTTTCCAAATTACTGTCAAGGTATCCAGTGGCAAACAGATACATTTGCACACAAGGAAAGTCAAACATGTGTTCACCTTTCAAATTGGCAAAACAATAAGGAAAATCGTTTTCGAGAGTAATGCTAGAAGTGAAGAGAAGCTCATCCTTCATTTCTGCTTTTGATCCGCAGCTCTCGCTGGAAGGAATCACTGCTTTCTGCTTCTGTCCTTTCTAGTCTCTGCGTTTGATGTGCAAAGTCTTTTTGCTTATCGAGTTCTAGAAGCCAAGTAGGGCTGCAGCTAACGTTGAGTTTCATGATCAATTAATCACCAGTTGTTTTCTTAATGAATGTATTAATAGTTAGCAGTCTTTAAATCATTAGAAAACTGCACAAATATTCATCAGTTTACCAGAATCCTGGATTAGATCTTCAAATGTCCAAAAGTCACTGATGTTCACTTTACTAAAACCGCCACAGTGAGTCTGGTCGGGAGGGAAAAGTCCTCAGAGTTGCAGAAAGGATTAGTGCGAGAAGCTGGAACCATCAAATGTTTGGCATTTTTGCTTGGAAACAAGTTGCAGATACATTTTCTGCCAATTGTCACATCAGTCTCTTGACAAAACGGTGTAGATTTATGATTTTCAAAGGTTTCAGGCTATCACAGTTAAATTAACATGGTCATTGTTGTTAAATTTGGACAAAATCATTTAAAAAAATCTCCTTGTTAATTGAAAATGCAAGCAGTCTGTATCAACTATAAACGATGAGACAGTTCACCCTTTTACTGGAGTACTGTATCCCATTGAAACGTGTTCTCGTCAAATCAGGGACAGTGGTGGAGCGGTTGCTTTGTCCTGTCGGCTCGGTAATCACTGATTAGCCACGAGTAACGCACATTAAACATTTGTAGACGACATCAGACACAGAACGTGTGTTTTTGTGTGTTTCAGGAGTGTGGTCCCCCCTGGCTGAAGACAGCGTGTGTGTCCAACAGCGTCTTTCCACCCAGGACCCACAGTGTTGCCGTTGCGCTCATGAGGTAACGTCAGGACCTACCGGCCCCTCATTACCACCCTCGGTCCGTCCACTTCCCTCCCCTCTGTCCCTTCCTCCCTTCGACCCGCCCAGCCATGGGCCAGAAGATCTCGGGCAGCATCAAGTCAGTGGATGTACGCGGGGAGCCCTCGTACCGGCCGGTGCGCCGCGAACTACGGGGCCCCGATTTCTGCCGGCCCCCCAGACTGGACTTACTGCTGGACATGCCCTCGGCCAGCCCCGAGACCCAACTTCGCCACGCCTGGAACCCCGACGACCGATCGCTCAATGTGTTTGTCAAGGAGGACGACAAGCTGACGTTTCACCGGCACCCCGTAGCACAGAGCACAGACTGTATCCGGAGCAGGGTGGGCTACACCAGGGGCCTCCACGTGTGGAGGATTCACTGGCCGGCCAGACAAAGGGGCACACATGCTGTCGTGGGCGTGGCCACCGCCGAAGCACCTTTACACTCGGTGGGCTACACAGCCCTGGTGGGCTCGGACTCCGAGTCCTGGGGCTGGGACCTGGGTCGGAACAGACTCTACCACGATGGAAAGAACCGACCCGTTTCCACATCGGCGCCCACGTACCCGTGTTTCCTGGAGCCAGACGAGTCATTTGTGCTTCCAGACTGTCTGACAGTAATTCTGGATATGGATGAAGGGACGCTGAGCTTCATGGTGGACGGACAGTATCTGGGAGTGGCTTTTAGAGGGCTTAAGGGCAAGAGACTGTATCCCATCGTCAGTGCCGTGTGGGGCCACTGTGAAGTGTCCATCCGCTACGTCAACGGACTCGATCGTAAGTACAACACCGACGCACACGAACGCCAACTGTGATGTGTTTGTGTAAAGTGAGCATTTATGTTTTTCACTACCTTTAGTTCTGTTAAAATGATGTGCGTACTGACTGGCACAACAGATCACCGTCATTATGATGTATGAGGATGTATAACAGGGAATTTTTGTCACATTTCTTTTTATTGTCCCCGCTGTCGTTACTCGTCAGCCCCAACACCTGCTCTTCCCTTCTGCTGTTTGTTTGCTGACAGTGTTGAATATTGGCGCTGTATAATTGATCAAAACATGTTAAATGGCAGCATTTAGAGCAGCAGCTTCCAGAGTGTGTTTCTTTTTTTCCTTCTCTCCTGACGGTACAGGAAATGGCGCAGCGTCTTCCTAAACAAGACATCCTGGTGCTCCCAATTTCTCGTCTGCTTGTGTTTGATGTCAGAAAATGTGTTTATCCTGTAACTTTTCAGCCTAATCCCTGTTGAAGTTTAGCATACGCTCTCGTCATGCAGCTTTTTAGGATAAGTTAATGCACTGCCTCCATGCCGATACTTGCTCGAACTAGATTTGTAGTAAACATGCACACACAGAATTGAGTTTTATATATCACTGTAATAACTTGCACCGCATGAGAAGCCAGTAACTCCCAGCTCTGTTTACCCGATCGTCTGTCAAATACGAGAGACTGTTTTAGTTTTGCTGTTTGCATTTGCGTCACCGTGGAGAGGTGGTTGTGGTAGGTAGTTTTTCACAGTGTGGACATGTCGTGTTTATGGCTTCAATTCAGCATAGGCTTATATTTAGACCGGCTCGCTAAGGATGCAGCAGCCCAGGGTGCGAGTTGTGCTTTAACAACTTGGGAGTCCAGTGACGGAACCAGAAGGGAGAGAGGGAAGTGTGTGTTCAGTCATCAGTCACAGGCCCTGACCAGTCATGTGTGTTGACTAGTGGGATACAAAGTGCAGTTGTTCTGAGGATAGATAGAAGAGTCTGTATCAGGCCACTGAGTCATTTTTGGCAGCTGTCACGAAGCTCCTAACCGTCTGGGGTCTAAGTCATGCAGTCCTTAGTGGGACTGAAACACTCTCTTTACTGTGTCATATGTGTGTGTTTAATATACATTTTACGGTTTCAATAAGTAGTAATAGTGTGGATTATTTCCACATACTTCGACCTGGTGTTGGCTCTCTGTAAATGTCAGCGTGGAAGGTTTGAGGAAAGACGGAGAGGACTTTTCCCTGGAGATTTGTCTTTGAGAGCACGGAGGATGGAAATGCAGTGCACATTTCTGTCTGCACTGATCTATAAAAAGCTTACAATGAGAGGGAGCCTGCTGCTTTGTTTACCAACAGGAAGCTGCTTAAACATGTTCTCTGTGCTAATGCGTACTATTTCTACTTCACTTCCTCCTATGGTTCAACACCACGCTCTCAAACCCTCAGACGCTCGTCCTTGAACTTACACACGCTCAGAGAGCAAAACAAGAAAACTGTATCCAACTCTGGTGAAAGAGGAAGATCCGTTACACCGCAGTCCCAAAGTCGTCATAAAGATCAGTGTGTGTGTGTGTGCGTGTGTGTGTGTGTGTGTGCGCGTTCGTGTGTGTGTGTGTGTGTGTGTGTTTGTGCATGTGTGTGTGTGTGTGGCCCTCCTTGTCTCCTTCTCCGTGTTTTTCTGCCCCGCTGCTCTTTTCTGTGAATTGTCGTCATTCCAGCGAATGGACTTGTCTTGGATTGTGTAATAGCCTGCAGTTGTCGCTTCATCTCTTGCCTGGATGTTGCACAAAGACCCAAAGCAGGCTGGGGGCGTTGCCGACGCTGTGCCATGGACACCATGTCCATGGCTGCGGGCCATGTGTGATGTGTGTTTACTTGTGGACAGCAGACAGTTTAGGAGGAGCTCTGGAGGATGTCCCAGTGTGCCTCTGAGCTCAGTGTCTGGCCTCGCATAGTGGGAAACCTGTGTGTCCTGTGTGTGTCGTGCGTGTAGTATGTGTGTGTGTGTGTGTGTGTGTGTGTGTGGGAGGGGGGGGGGGGTAATTGTCCTGTTTCATGCAGACATGGTGTCGTAGAGAATCTGTTATCAGTTAGGAGGATCGTAATTGTTGCCGGTGGTGTGTGAACTTTTCTCACCATCTTGTTGTGTAAGATCTTGTACTAATATTTAGTAACATCTGCAATGGAAGTGAAATTAGTTTTTGGTTAGTTTAAAATAGTTTGAAGCATTATTTTCATTCTTTCAAGGTGGTGAAAGCTGAGGCTGGAGGCATTTTGTTTTCAGGTTGTCTGTCCCTCTGTCTTATTCTCATGGACAAAACCTCTCAGGATACCTCGAGGGAATTTCTTTAAATTTGTCTCAAACATTCAACCTGGACTCGAGGAGGCCTTTTTTTGATTTTGAAGGTCAAAGATCCTCATGACCTCACGTTCGTCCCATTATTGTGAGTGTAATATCTCAGGATCACCTTGAGAGAAGTTCTTCAAATTTAGCAAAGGGTTGCAGTGATGGACGATTCGTCAATTAGACATTTATGGTGTATCTCGCATTTGCAAATATCTCAACACTAGAGTTTGTAATTCACGACCTGAACTGTGTGGTGGGTTTGAGAGGGTCGGGCTGTGCACTGCAGTAGATAAATGAACTGTGCATAAGGGCGGGGGCTCTTCCACAGCTTGTCATACAACAGTTTGGTAGACATCGCCCTATCCTAATTTGACACAAAGCTCACTTGGACTCAAGGATTAGCCGGGTAGATCTTGGTGGCCAAAAGGTCAACGATAACTGTGACGTCACAAAAATGTCCAGCAGGATGAAATGATGACGTTTTATATTTACAAGGTCAGAGGCCACGTCCATAATTTATATGAATCTGGACACATGCGTGTAAACTGCGGACCGGTTGACGGAGGCAGAAAACTGTGAAGATGCAATTTGAACATGATATTAACAGACTTTTAAGTGGTTGGACAGCAAGTGACACTGATAACACCGAGAATCATCTTCCACCACATGGCCCGCTGCTGCTTTTAGATTCCTCTTCTGATTGTTTGGGATGTGTGGATCCAGGACTGATTTATACAAAACTGTAGGCTTCCTGCTTTCTTTTGTGGGAGAGTTAAAGGACATTTTTCTTTGTTTGTGACCTGGTTCACATTTTCTAAGATTTTAAAGGTCAGGTGGAACTCAACTCAAAACTGAAGAAGGGTGAGATGTTTCTTTTGGCTCTTTATTCCACAGAACGGTTGATAAGAGCTTTTTCTTGCACAATGTGTGTTGACATACTTGTCTGATTATGCGTGGGACTTTAGGCCATTAATGTGTTATTAATTTTCCTCATGTTGTCTGGTATCGGCGTTGGATCGCATTAACAAACATATTGTAAACAAAAATAATCAGATTTGCACCACAAATATGGATTTAGCATCAAGGCTGGAATCATGAAAAAAATAGATGCAGCTGTGTCAGATGTCCTCTCAGCCCCTCTTAGACCTGACAGACCCCACTGTGGAATCAGCCGTTCTGTCGGTAACAAATGTACTTCTGTGTGCTTGTAAGCCAGTTTCAGTCAGAGAAGTGCATCAATAGTTAAATCCGTCTGCTTTTTTTTTTTTTTTCTTTCTACTCTAATGAAGCGTGGTGATGAGAAAAGGGAGGATGTTAATAGAAATGCTTTAGAGCCTGAACACACATCACTTATTTTTGTTTTTGTCTTTTCATTTCACTTCATTATAAACATCAGAGATAATAGTACTGACATGTGGAACAACATTATTGTCCTATTCTCTTTCCTCCTCCATATACGGCTGCCTAATTCAATGGAAATGATACTAATTGAGTTCAGTCGTCCTCAGTGTTCAGAAGAGCTCATGTTCTGTCAGAGTGCACACGAGAGATCGGTGTGTACGATATCAGGCAGTAGACTCTTCTCCATGTAATGTAGAGAAGAATAGAGGCATCAATATGTATGCCCGGAGATGGCAGTGCTCCCTTATTCCCAGACCTCAAAGAGGATTCAATTTCTGGATTCTTGCTCTTTCACTTGTCTTGTAGTCCATTCAGGCTTTTTTTTTTCCTTCGTCTTCTTCTTTGACTCCTTTACTATCCATGTCTTACTCCCTGGGAAGCTAGAAGAGATAAGTATCCTTATACATTTCTCTCCTGTCTCTATTGTCCCTTAATACCCCACATTAATGCAGTTTCTCATCCTGACTGCGTTAGTCCTTTGGCCCTCAGTCCCAGAGACGCTAGAAAGCCAACCCCACTGAGGCATGATTTTTATCAGTTTTTATCAGTTTCATCTTTTAGTAAAAAACAAAAGGGCTGCTGCATCACGCTGTCCTCCTCCTCCTCCTCCTCCTCCTCCTCCTCCTCCTCCTCCCGGTCTTGGAAAGCTATCTTCTTCTCTCCACCGCAGCAGGCCTCATGACTCCACAGTGACCTGGCCAGTGCAGTGGCAACAAGCTGTGCCAAACTCATTTACACCAGAGAAGAGGAAGTGTTTCACACACACACTACTGACATGCCTGCCTTCCCCTTTTGCAAATGAACCCTATTTGACTCCAACTCTCATTGTGTTTCACCTCCTCCCTCCCGCTTTTTTTTTTTTTTTTTAACTGTCTTTCTCCTTTTCCCTCCTCTTCCTTTTCAACACTAATCCTTTCTTTCAGTGTTTCCACACCCAATTGTGTTGGCAGTTTCCTCTGGAAACGGTCTATCTGACTTTTTTTTTGTGTGGATAGGTGGGTGGTTAATTGTTGACCAGGCAGCTTGCTCACTAGTTTGTCAGCCAAAGGTTTGCCATATGCAAATGTTTATTTTACTCACTCTACCTGCTACCGTAACGTAACAAAAGATATGATGGAGCCTGATAGAGAACCAGCACATCAGCTTTGTTGACAGAAAGCGAGCTCTCACGTTTTCATATTGATTACAGCAGCTTCATGAATCTGACACTGAACATAAAAACAATCAGTTCCAGTCTCTTTTCTTCTAAAACAACCGTAACAAATATTTTTCAGTTTTCTTTCCGCCGATGTCTTGAACATTTCTTACTGACGGTTTCTGCAGCTTTGCATCACATGGCATCACAATATCATCTTTCAAGGGAGAAGCTTGTTTTAATGCAGCAGACGTGCTGAATAACAATGTGTCAGATTCTTTTTTTTTTTTTTAATGAGATCTCATGCATGTATGAGTCAAGATTGTGTTTTTGATATGATTGATCGTGCTGCTCTACCTTTTACATAATAATGACCACAAACACAAACCACTCGCACTTTGTCGACTGATCGGAGCTGGCGGTGTCCTCTCCGTCTCCTCCTCTGCTGTCCAGGTCCATGTTTGAGCGCAGACAGCAATGAGGTGGTGGTGGACACCGTGAACCAGCTGAGCTGAGAGATAATGATTTAAGCGTTGACAACAACTACACTTGTTACTGAAAGTAGAATAAAACCTTTGAGTAAAGGGACGATCAGTACTTGATCAAACCAGTTGTTTAAAAAGCATCAACATGTAGAGAGTTAATATCTTCATCAGCCTTGCTGTCAGTTTCAGTGTGCTGGTTAATAGTTCAAATGGAAGCTGTAGTCTGTTTATCTTAGTTTGACTTAGTTAATACTTAGCTGCCGGTGGATTTCTGTGGTTTTCATTCTTTCTAAACTTCACTACTTTGATATCAGAAATGTATTATTTATTTTCTTGACATTTTGCATTTGTCTCCACTGAGATCCTATTGAGTTTAAAGTGACTTTGATGTTGTAAACATTACTGTTGTTGCTCTGGAAACTATATTACACTAATATTTCAAATATAAATCGATCGTCATCCTGTTCTGAATCAGGATTACTTCAGTTCATAGTGCTTATTTCATCAGTGAGCCTATTTGTTTCTCTTCTCTGCTCGCTGACATCTGAGTGTTCGGTGGAAAGCTACAACCTGCGTTGTTGTATTTATAATAATGTCCCAACATTAAATGAAAATGCAGAATTCGTAGTTAAATTATATCAAATTGTCTCCCTCTGCACACGCTCAACAGTGTCGGCACAGATGCCGATCATATTCTTCCACTTCAGATCAATGTGGAGGGAAGCCTCCCAGCATGCACTGGGATAATAGACTCATTATCCACCACAATATTTCCACACTTGTGTTGACGCACATATGTGCTTATTATGGGTAACTGGGCTTAGACCAGGAATGAAGTGTGAACAGTTGAGGATCTCCCATAGACTCTACAAATGTGGATGACACTCAGCCAAAATGTAAAGATGGTAGCAGACATATCTGGAGAGCTGTCCTGCTGTCCTGCTGTCCATCTTTATATACACTTTCAATGTCGACGCACACAGTCGTTGCAGTATTCACTGTGATGGTGGTGTAGCTGGTAAACATCAAATTTCAAAGAATTGTTTTTAACCACCATACCGGATGTTGCAAATTACCTCCTTATAAAACACGTCAGACAACCTTTTTTTTTATTTTTCATTTTTTGGAAATGATGATGATGACATGCAACAGAAGAGTCGCTGGCTGGGCTCAAACTGTAGGCGGTGCAGGTGGCAGGCGCTGTAATCATTGGGCTATCAGAGTGCTCCCAAAATCTCTTATTAAGTGGGCTTGATTGTTGGGCCAATTTGACTGAGTGAGTGATTTTCAGATAAGTGCTTCCACCTAAGGTGAAATGCAGTCACATTTCATGCATATTTTAATGCTCTGATGAAAACTCAGGATCATAATGTTCCAGTAAAACTGCTTGTTTCTGTCTTGAAATAGTCATAACCCTTAAGTTGCTTTGCGTTTGGTTCATTAAGAATGTCTCGGCATTTTGTGCTTCTAAGAAAAGGAGTGATTTGGATCTAGTGAGTTTGTGTAGGGGGCTCACACCAAGAAGTCCTGGCAGGAATTCAGCTAATTGCAAATAAGCCAAGTTGGCAGGTTTGGTCTTAAGGATTTGTTGATAAATGCTAAATTAATTTGAGGAACTGAAAAATTCCAGCTCATCAGGAATCAGAAGTAGCTAATTGAAGAGTCTGGAGATGGTTGAGGATGTTAACAGTCTCCCAGGAAATGCGAACTAGCAAATAGACAAATATGTCTCTTTGTATCGTGATTTTGTTCCCAGTGAAGGTCAAACTGTGCTGTTCTACCTGTTATCTTCCAGCACAGCCCGTCTTCATCTCTGCCCGTTTGGCTGTACCTCTTCAGTGGGAGCTGTGTGTTGTCTGAACAAGGGGCTGACGATTCATTCATTTCCTGTCAGTATTTAATCCGGTTTTTTTTACGTGCTCAGTCCTGCCCTCCAACCTCTTCTGAACAGAGGTTTTGGTGTAGTGCTGATGAAAAAAGTCCACGGTGATGGTACATCGTTGAGGAGATTACACCGATCTCCTGTTTATTTTCTATTTTTTATTATGTCTTCTCTGATGAAGCACTTCTGAAATAGTTTGTTCCAAAACTAACTAATGGACAGAAATCATAATCAAATCTTGTCTAACAACACACCCATGATGGCCAGACTGCAGCGAGCGTGGTTGTACGCAGTCAGAACAGCTAAAAGGAAAGAAGTAGTCGAGTTGGGAAAACAAGAGTGAAACGGGAATGTGGTCAATTCAAACTTTCCCTTAAAAACTTGTGCAGCTTCAGCCAGGAAACCATCACATCTGTTTACATGTACACATAGTTGCTGAGTATTTGTGTGTGTCTGTCTGTGTGTGTGTGTGTGTGTGTGTGTGTGTGTGTGTGTGTGTGTGTGTGTGTGTGTGTGTGTGTGTGTGTGTCTGTGTGTGTGTGTGTCTGTGCTGTTTACCACCTCATTCCAGTATTTCAGCGCTCCCCTCAATAGCCTCGTCTGCTTATAGCCTCCATTTCCTGAGCAGAGTGAGAGAGCACCACAAGGAGAACCAAATTGATGGCAGCGCCATGCTTCAGTCTGGAGCTCACGGGCTCATTGGTGCAAGGTAATAGGAAGTCAGAAGCCGATGCAAATTCTTTCCACTGACATTATCTGACGAGTTCAGCGAGCAATTGGTTTGCTATTCAATTTGGAAACCTGCTTTTCCAATTAGGTACGAAGCGACCGCGCGCACCGTTACATCCCCTCCTCCTGCCCGCCTCGCTGTTCTGCCCCAATTCTCTGTTTTATCTCCTACATCATTGATCTGTTTCTGTCCACTCCCAGACATATTCTTCTCCTCCTTTTTTCCCTCCTTTGACCTGTCGCTGAACAACATTTTGGGGGGCTGGAGACGTGTTCACACATTTGGATGTAGACACGTACACTTGTCATCTTAAAACCAGGCCAGACAACTTTAACAGTTAGATAAGCGTGGCTGGGAGCCTGAGCACCTCATAACGAAGGAAGGCAGAGGAAAAGGGGGCGGAGTTACAGGAACAGTAAATTGGAGCACCGGTGCCAAAAGATGGACCCGTCTCACCCCTTATTTTTAAGTAGGACATAACTGGGTCGTGTTGTCTCTCATAGTGAACTGATGTCTCTGCACTGCACACAGATTCATCGAAGAAATGGAAGAGAACTATCACCGGTTGCACATAAGCCGTCTCACCTAAGTGAGAACCGACACACTGACGGCCCGCCAGCCCCAAACCTACCTCCTCCACTTTGTTCTCGATTAAGTGTGAGGTAGGTGTGTGCGCCTGCCAGCCTGCAGGTCTCTGTTGTCCACCGGTGCATCAGGTGCTCAGTCATCCTGAACCGGCCATTCCCACACTCCATCTTCTCTTTAGCGTGCCATAAATCTGTCAGAAACTTGTCTCTGGCCATTACAAAAAAATGAAGATGAGAGTGCTTGAGGGGAAGGGGGCGAGGGCACATGCCGACAGGTACATGAGGGATCGCGGGGAGGATGAAGAATGTGCAAAGAGCTCCACGCTTCACTAGGGACGGGTATTTCAAGCAAAAATACAGTTTGATAATCCATCGGAACTAATCGACCATTATTCGACTGTTTAATACCATCTGACGGACAGCTTTTGGGTGCATTACCGCCACCTTCTGACAGTAATAGTACATTACAACAAGGGGTGACGGAGAAGAACGATAGTCGCATAAACTATCCAGGTTTTTATATTTTAATGACTATTCGAAAATCATGACACATGCCTTCTCTGTACCTAAATTAATTTCTTCCAAGTAATCGGCACAGGCTGCTTCAAATGGGCACACAGATGTTGGTGTCATGATATTTACTTCGAGAACATGTAATGTAAATATTTTAAAATCATAAATGTCAACGTAACTGCGAGAGCTCCATTGCAAAGGAAAACAAATACCCACAAGGAATACACAAACTGACAAATGAGGCCATTTCACAGACAGTGCAAACATCATTTGTAACGATGTAGAGCGGGTCCCCTGTCGGCACATGAAAATGTATTTAGGTAGAACCGCCATACGTCCAGTCTCACTTTAATTCTTCATTATGTTCACATTTGAGCAGAACTACTCTGAAATAGATGGCATATCAGTGTTTAGTCAATGGCACCGGTGGATGGACAGTGTGTACCTCCTGTTGGTGCTCATCACCGGTGTCTGACAGGGCCATTTGTCGCCCCAGGCAACCCTTACCATGGAGACCAGTTTGTGCCAGCAGTGATTGGCTGGTTTTAGCAAGTTTGTAGACTCATCACGTCACCTCTTCCCTGAGGAGAGCACTGTCAGAGAGCAACGCTACTGTCTGTCGTCACAATACTGCAAGTTGTAGTGTTCACTTCTAATCGCAGCATTGCTCTCGATCTGATCGATTTTTTTGGTTTTTTTTTCTTTCTTGTTGCTGATACAAGCACATACAGAAACTTAAAGTACAAAACTGGAAGGGAAAACAAGTATTATATACATTAGTTGTGGGCTGAAATAAACCTCTTTAAAAGTAAGCCTGATGGGAAAAAAACTAAACAAAACACAGTATGGAGCACATTTTTATAATTGAGAAGAAAATCTGTTATGTTGAAAGAATTTTGCAGAATATTTCTCCTTCCTCCACTTCAGACAGCGTGTTTGGTTATATGTGCAGCTGTGTTCTTGTTTCGAGGATCTCCTGCCATGAAGCTACTTACTTTGTAGTGGAACATGTGCTAAAGCAAAACCTCTTGTTTACTTTAGAGCTATCCGCACCATGTTATTCTGAACAGCTGGTTAAACAGTTAAATTGGCAACAATATAAGCAACACTTAGAAATCTGGACCCAACGCTGTGAAAGTAACACGTGCATCTGTGACTATACACTCGCATAGCCGTGACATCACAGACTGGTGGTGTGAGGAGCTGGTTACTATGGAAACTCCCTATATGGTGGGGCTGTGGCGGTGATGGTGGATTGACTGATAGGTGCTGTTAAGCCCAGCAGAGAGTGCATCCATCTCGGAGCGGGATCTCCGGGTCCCTCGCTCACGAGAATTTAGTTGGTCACAAGGTGCAGGCTGAACGGAGACGTGATTACACCAGCAGCTTGTGTGAGTTTTACTTTCTAATCTGGTGAAGCTGGTGTGCTGAGAAATGGACTCTCCTTCGCAGACAGAAGGTAACAAGATGTTGGAGGGATGTGATGTGATCGTCCTGGCGAGTTTTTCTCCTGCCATTGTGAAGGGTTATCAACTGCGCGGTCTCATTGCACACATCACTGCACATTCTCCACATTCAGTCAGAGTTCATTCAGCTCGTCTCTCTGATTTGGGCACGTTGATGCGGTTACGAATGAATACACCCTGCGCCACATGTCCCCAAGGCGGCCTTACAAAGACTTTTCATTAAGCGCAGGGCAGTCCGATAAATCCAGATAGCTGTGCTCATATTTCTTTACACCCTGTCAGCTGCTGGATTTCATCGTTTCCCCTCACTGCTGCTTCAAAGGTCGCTTCCCAAAACCACGGCAGAGGAATTCCATGAGTTAATCCTGCAAAAGTTCACCGTGATTTGTAAATAACACGGCAAAGTGAAGCATGAAAACTAATTTACCATCAGAGAGTTCATCATGTTCGATACGGACAAACGTTCAGTGAAGACTTCTGCTGCTTTTAATTTGAGTCCTGATGTACGCAGAGTCGATGTTTATCTAGTTCTTGTCCAGCTCTCGCTGCAGACGAGCTCCGGTTTACTTTTAGCTGCGTTCACCACTCAGCGGTCATGCAGCCACAAGGGCAGCAGTTCAAGCCCGGAGGAATGGCCGAGGTGTCCTGACAGACTCGGTCCGCTCCGGTTCCATGAACACTCTTCAGACCAGACGTCACGTATTCGTATTTGTTCGGTACGGGGAGCTTCGGTTTGTGGTAATGCGGTGCGCTTTTAATAGACCGGAGAGAGAAACGGCTCAATCAGTCACAGAGGAGGCTTGTTTGGATCCGTGTGTGTGTATATAAATATGAGCTGTGTGTGTTTTAAACCTCCTCTTCATCTGCAGCAGCAAATCCTGGGCAGAAGCAGAATTCTTATTAATGTTGCAGCTTTAAATTGAGGTTAAAAAGAAGAAACGCAGTGACCGCACACACACACACACACACACACACACACACACACACACACACACACACACACACGTGCGCGCACACAACTGTAGACGAGGAGCCGACTGAACAGATGCTAACACACACTCATAGCCCTGATGCTATGATTTATTGATACTCCCGTTTCAGGGCCTTCACACAGTAGACGTCTTTATCGTGAAATCGTTTGCTCTGTCAGTGAATCATTGCATCAAGGCTACAAGTATGAGTGAGACTGCTGTGTTGTGAAT